>NW_026529667.1:0-69528 GCF_028500815.1 Rissa tridactyla | reverse complement strand
GAAAGCCGTGCCTCGTTGGAAAGCTCTTTGGCAGCCGCTCGCGTGGCCCCACAGCCCGTGGGGCTGCGGGCTTTCCAGCGGCCGTGAGCCTCGGTGACACCGGTGCCCACGTGACGCCGCCGCACTGCCTGCGAAGCATTTTCTGGTAGGGCCGCGGCTCTGGCGACAGCTCCCACGCCCGAAGAGCCAGGAGGGAAAGCCGTGCCTCCTTGGAAAGCTCTTTGGCAGCCGCTCGCGTGGCCCCACAGCCCGTGGGGCTGCGGGCTTTCCGGCGGCCATCAGCCTCGGCGACACCGGCGCCCACGTGACGCCGCCGCACCAGCCTTCAAAGCATTTTCCGGTAGGGCCGCGGCTCTGGCGACAGCTCCCACGCCCGAAGAGCCAGGAGGGAAAGCCGTGCCTCGTTGGAAAGCTCTTTGTCAGCCGGTCGCATGGCCCCACAGCCCGTGGGGCTGCGGGCTTTCCGGCGGCCGTCAGCCTCGGCGACACCGGCGCCCACTTGGCGCCGCCGCGCCAGCCTGCGAAGCATTTTCCGGTAGGGCCGCGGCTCTGGCGGCAGCTCCCACGCCCGAAGAGCCAGGAGGGAAAGCCGTGCCTCGTTGGAAAGCTCTTTGGCAGCCGCTCGCGTGGCCCCACAGCCCGTGGGGCTGCGGGCTTTCCGGCGGCCGTCAGCCTCGGCGACACCGGCGCCAACGTGGCGCCGCCGCGCCAGCCTGCGAAGCATTTTCCGGTAGGGCCGCGGCTCTGGCGACAGCTCCCACGCCCGAAGAGCCAGGAGGGAAAGCCGTGCCTCCTTGGAAAGCTCTTTGGCAGCCGCTCGCGTGGCCCTACAGCCCGTGGGGCTGCGGGCTTTCCGGCAGCCGTCAGCCTCAGCGACACCGGCGCCCACGTGACGCCGCCGCACCAGCCTGCGAAGCATTTTCCAGTAGGGCCGCGGCTCTGGCGACAGCTCCCACGCCCGAAGAGCCAGGAGGGAAAGCCGTGCCTCGTTGGAAAGCTCTTTGGCAGCCGCTCGCGTGGCCCCACAGCCCGTGGGGCTGCGGGCTTTCCGGCGGCCGTCAGCCTCGGCGACACCGGCGCCCACGTGGCGTCGCCACGCCAGCCTGCGAAGCATTTTCCGGTAGGGCCGCGGCTCTGGCGGCAGCTCCACGCCCGAAGAGCCAGGAGGGAAAGCCGTGCCTGGTTGGAAAGCTCTTTGGCAGCCGCTCGTGTGGCCCCACAGCCCGTGGGGCTGTGGGCTTTCCGGCGGCCGTCAGCCTCGGCAATACCGGTGCCCACGTGACGCCGCCGCACCAGCCTTCAAAGCATTTTCCAGTAGGGCCGCGGCTCTGGCGACAGCTCCCACGCCCGAAGAGCCAGGAGGGAAAGCCGTGCCTCCTTGGAAAGCTCTTTGGCAGCCGCTCGCGTGGCCCCACAGCCTGTGGGGCTGCGGGCTTTCCGGCGGCCGTCAGCCTCGGTGACACCTGCGACCACGTGGCGCCGCTGCGCCAGCCTGCGAAGCATTTTCTGGTAGGGCCGCGGCTCTGGCGACAGCTCCCACGCCGAAGAGCCAGGAGGGAAAGCCATGCCTCGTTGGAAAGCTCTTTGGCAGCCGCTCACGTGGCCCCACAGCCCGTGGGGCTGCGGGCTTTCCAGCGGCCGTGAGCCTCGGCGACACCGGCGCCAAGGTGGCACCGCTGCGCCAGCCTGCGAAGCATTTTCCAGTAGGGCCGCGGCTCTGGCGACAGCTCCCACGCCCGAAGAGCCAGGAGGGAAAGCCGTGCCTCGTTGGAAAGCTCTTTGGCAGCCGCTCGCGTGGCCCCACAGCCCGTGGGGCTGCGGGCTTTCCGGCGGCCGTCAGCCTCGGCAACACCGGTGCCCACGTGACGCCGCCGCACTGCCTGCGAAGCATTTTCTGGTAGGGCCGCGGCTCTGGCGACAGCTCCCACGCCCGAAGAGCCAGGAGGGAAAGCCGTGCCTCCTTGGAAAGCTCTTTGGCAGCCGCTCGCGTGGCCCCACAGCCCGTGGGGCTGCGGGCTTTCCGGCGGCCATCAGCCTCGGCGACACCGGCGCCCACGTGACGCCGCCGCACCAGCCTTCAAAGCATTTTCCGGTAGGGCCGCGGCTCTGGCGACAGCTCCCACGCCCGAAGAGCCAGGAGGGAAAGCCGTGCCTCCTTGGAAAGCTCTTTGTCAGCCGGTCGCATGGCCCCACAGCCCGTGGGGCTGCGGGCTTTCCGGCGGCCGTCAGCCTCGGCGACACCGGCGCCCACTTGGCGCCGCCGCGCCAGCCTGCGAAGCATTTTCCGGTAGGGCCGCGGCTCTGGCGGCAGCTCCCACGCCCGAAGAGCCAGGAGGGAAAGCCGTGCCTCGTTGGAAAGCTCTTTGGCAGCCGCTCGCGTGGCCCCACAGCCCGTGGGGCTGCGGGCTTTCCGGCGGCCGTCAGCCTCGGCGACACCGGCGCCAACGTGGCGCCGCCGCGCCAGCCTGCGAAGCATTTTCCGGTAGGGCCGCGGCTCTGGCGACAGCTCCCACGCCCGAAGAGCCAGGAGGGAAAGCCGTGCCTCCTTGGAAAGCTCTTTGGCAGCCGCTCGCGTGGCCCTACAGCCCGTGGGGCTGCGGGCTTTCCGGCAGCCGTCAGCCTCAGCGACACCGGCGCCCACGTGACGCCGCCGCACCAGCCTGCGAAGCATTTTCCAGTAGGGCCGCGGCTCTGGCGACAGCTCCCACGCCCGAAGAGCCAGGAGGGAAAGCCGTGCCTCGTTGGAAAGCTCTTTGGCAGCCGCTCGCGTGGCCCCACAGCCCGTGGGGCTGCGGGCTTTCCGGCGGCCGTCAGCCTCGGCGACACCGGCGCCCACGTGGCGTCGCCACGCCAGCCTGCGAAGCATTTTCCGGTAGGGCCGCGGCTCTGGCGGCAGCTCCCACGCCCGAAGAGCCAGGAGGGAAAGCCGTGCCTGGTTGGAAAGCTCTTTGGCAGCCGCTCGTGTGGCCCCACAGCCCGTGGGGCTGTGGGCTTTCCGGCGGCCGTCAGCCTCGGCAATACCGGTGCCCACGTGACGCCGCCGCACCAGCCTTCAAAGCATTTTCCAGTAGGGCCGCGGCTCTGGCGACAGCTCCCACGCCCGAAGAGCCAGGAGGGAAAGCCGTGCCTCCTTGGAAAGCTCTTTGGCAGCCGCTCGCGTGGCCCCACAGCCCGTGGGGCTGCGGGCTTTCCGGCGGCCGTCAGCCTCGGTGACACCTGCGACCACGTGGCGCCGCTGCGCCAGCCTGCGAAGCATTTTCTGGTAGGGCCGCGGCTCTGGCGACAGCTCCCACGCCCGAAGAGCCAGGAGGGAAAGCCATGCCTCGTTGGAAAGCTCTTTGGCAGCCGCTCACGTGGCCCCACAGCCCGTGGGGCTGCGGGCTTTCCAGCGGCCGTGAGCCTCGGCGACACCGGCGCCAAGGTGGCACCGCTGCGCCAGCCTGCGAAGCATTTTCCGGTAGGGCCGCGGCTCTGGCGACAGCTCCCACGCCCGAAGAGCCAGGAGGGAAAGCCGTGCCTCGTTGGAAAGCTCTTTGGCAGCCGCTCGCGTGGCCCCACAGCCCGTGGGGCTGCGGGCTTTCCGGCGGCCGTCAGCCTCGGCAACACCGGTGCCCACGTGACGCCGCCGCACCAGCCTGCGAAGCATTTTCCGGTAGGGCCGCGGCTCTGGCGACAGCTCCCACGCCCGAAGAGCCAGGAGGGAAAGCCGTGCCTCGTTGGAAAGCTCTTTGGCAGCCGCTCGCGTGGCCCCACAGCCCGTGGGGCTGCGGGCTTTCCGGCGGCCGTCAGCCTCGGCGACACCGGCGCCCACGTGACGCCGCCGCACCAGCCTTCAAAGCATTTTCCGGTAGGGCCGCGGCTCTGGCGACAGCTCCCACGCCCGAAGAGCCAGGAGGGAAAGCCGTGCCTCGTTGGAAAGCTCTTTGGCAGCCGGTCGCATGGCCCCACAGCCCGTGGGGCTGCGGGCTTTCCGGCGGCCGTCAGCCTCGGCGACACCGGCGCCCACGTGGCGCCGCCGCGCCAGCCTGCGAAGCATTTTGCGGTAGGGCCGCGGCTCTGGCGACAGCTCCCACGCCCGAAGAGCCAGGAGGGAAAGCCGTGCCTCGTTGGAAAGCTCTTTGGCAGCCGCTCGCGTGGCCCCACAGCCCGTGGGGCTGCGGGCTTTCCGGCGGCCGTCAGCCTCGGCGACACCGGCGCCCACGTGACGCCGCCGCACCAGCCTTCAAAGGATTTTCCGGTAGGGCCGCGGCTCTGGCGACAGCTCCCACGCCCGAAGAGCCAGGAGGGAAAGCCGTGCCTCGTTGGAAAGCTCTTTGGCAGCCGGTCGCATGGCCCCACAGCCCGTGGGGCTGCGGGCTTTCCGGCGGCCGTCAGCCTCGGCGACACCGGCGCCCACGTGGCGCCGCTGCGCCAGCCTGCGAAGCATTTTCCGGTAGGGCCGCGGCTCTGGCGACAGCTCCCACGCCCGAAGAGCCAGGAGGGAAAGCCGTGCCTCGTTGGAAAGCTCTTTGGCAGCCGCTCGCGTGGCCCCACAGCCCGTGGGGCTGCGGGCTTTCCGGCGGCCGTCAGCCTCGGCGACACCGGCGCCCACGTGACGCCGCCGCACCAGCCTTCAAAGGATTTTCCGGTAGGGCCGCGGCTCTGGCGACAGCTCCCACGCCCGAAGAGCCAGGAGGGAAAGCCGTGCCTCGTTGGAAAGCTCTTTGGCAGCCGGTCGCATGGCCCCACAGCCCGTGGGGCTGCAGGCTTTCCGGCGGCCGTCAGCCTCGGCGACACCGGCGCCCACGTGGCGCCGCCGCGCCAGCCTGCGAAGCATTTTCCGGTAGGGCCGCGGCTCTGGCGACAGCTCCCACGCCCGAAGAGCCAGGAGGGAAAGCCGTGCCTCGTTGGAAAGCTCTTTGGCAGCCGCTCGCGTGGCCCCACAGCCCGTGGGGCTGCGGGCTTTCCGGCGGCCGTCAGCCTCGGCAACACCGGTGCCCACGTGACGCCGCCGCACCAGCCTGCGAAGCATTTTCCGGTAGGGCCGCGGCTCTGGCGACAGCTCCCACGCCCGAAGAGCCAGGAGGGAAAGCCGTGCCTCGTTGGAAAGCTCTTTGGCAGCCGCTCGCGTGGCCCCACAGCCCGTGGGGCTGCGGGCTTTCCGGCGGCCGTCAGCCTCGGCGACACCGGCGCACACGTGGCGCCGCTGCGCCAGCCTGCGAAGCATTTTCCGGTAGGGCCGCAACTCTGGCGGCAGCTCCCACGCCCGAAGAGCCAGGAGGGAAAGCCGTGCCTCGTTGGAAAGCTCTTTGGCAGCCGCTCGTGTGGCCCCACAGCCCGTGGGGCTGCGGGCTTTCCGGCGGCCGTCAGCCTCGGCGACACTGGCGCCCACGTGGCGCCGCTGCGCCAGCCTGCGAAGCATTTTCCGGTAGGGCCGCGGCTCTGGCGACAGCTCCCACGCCCGAAGAGCCAGGAGGGAAAGCCGTGCCTCCTTGGAAAGCTCTTTGGCAGCCGCTCGCGTGGCCCCACAGCCCGTGGGGCTGCGGGCTTTCCGGCAGCCGTCAGCCTCAGCGACACCGGCGCCCACGTGACGCCGCCGCACCAGCCTGCGAAGCATTTTCCGGTAGGGCCGCGGCTTTGGCGACAGCTCCCACGCCCGAAGAGCCAGGAGGGAAAGCCGTGCCTCGTTGGAAAGCTCTTTGGCAGCCGCTGGCGTGGCCCCACAGCCCGTGGGGCTGCGGGCTTTCCGGCGGCCGTCAGCCTCGGCGACACCGGCGCCCACGTGGCGCCGCTGCGCCAGCCTGCGAAGCATTTTCCGGTAGGGCCGCGGCTCTGGCGGCAGCTCCCACGCCCGAAGAGCCAGGAGGGAAAGCCGTGCCTCGTTGGAAAGCTCTTTGGCAGCCGCTCGCGTGGCCCCACAGCCCGTGGGGCTGCGGGCTTTCCGGCGGCCGTCAGCCTCGGCGACACCGGCGCCCACGTGGCGCCGCCGCGCCAGCCTGCGAAGCATTTTCTGGTAGGGCCGCGGCTCTGGCGACAGCTCCCACGCCCGAAGAGCCAGGAGGGAAAGCCGTGCCTGGTTGGAAAGCTCTTTGGCAGCCGCTCGCGTGGCCCCACAGCCCGTGGGGCTGCGGGCTTTCCGGCGGCCGTCAGCCTCGGCGACACCGGCGCCCACGTGGCGCCGCCGCGCCAGCCTGCGAAGCATTTTCCGGTAAGGCCGCGGCTCTGGCGACATCTCCCACGCCCGAAGAGCCAGGAGGGAAAGCCGTGCCTCGTTGGAAAGCTCTTTGGCAGCCGCTCGCGTGGCCCCACAGCCCGTGGGGCTGCGGGCTTTCCGGCGGCCGTCAGCCTCGGCGACACCTGCGACCACGTGGCGCCGCTGCGCCAGCCTGCGAAGCATTTTCCGGTAGGGCCGCGGCTCTGGCGACAGGTCCCACGCCCGAAGAGCCAGGAGGGAAAGCCGTGCCTGGTTGGAAAGCTCTTTGGCAGCCGCTCACGTGGCCCCACAGCCCGTGGGGCTGCGGGCTTTCCAGCGGCCGTGAGCCTCGGCGACACCGGCGCCCACGTGGCGCCGCTGCGCCAGCCTGCGAAGCATTTTCCGGTAGGGCCGCGGCTCTGGTGACAGCTCCCACGCCCGAAGAGCCAGGAGGGAAAGCCGTGCCTCGTTGGAAAGCTCTTTGGCAGCCGCTCGCGTGGCCCCACAGCCCGTGGGGCTGCGGGCTTTCCAGCGGCCGTGAGCCTCGGTGACACCGGCGCCCACGTGGCGCCGCCGCGCCAGCCTGCGAAGCATTTTCCGGTAGGGCCGCGGCTCTGGCGACAGCTCCCACGCCCGAAGAGCCAGGAGGGAAAGCCGTGCCTCGTTGGAAATCTCTTTGGCAGCCGCTCACGTGGCCCCACAGCCCGTGGGGCTGCGGGCTTTCCGGCGGCCGTCAGCCTCGGCGACACCGGCGCCCACGTGGCGCCGCCGCTCCAGCCTTCAAAGCATTTTCCGGTAGGGCCACGGCTCTGGCGACAGCTCCCACGCCCGTAGAGCCAGGAGGGAAAGCCGTGCCTCGTTGGAAAGCTCTTTTGCAGCCGCTCGCGTGGCCCCACAGCCCGTGGGGCTGCGGGCCTTCCGGCGGCCGTCAGCCTCGGCGACACCTGCAACCACGTGGCGCAGCCGCGCCAGCCTGCGAAGCATTTTCCGGTAGGGCCGCGGCTCTGGCGACAGCTCCCACGCCCGAAGAGCCAGGAGGGAAAGACGTGCCTCGTTGGAAAGCTCTTTGGCAGCCGCTCGCGTGGCCCCACAGCCCGTGGGGCTGCGGGCTTTCCGGCGGCCGACAGCCTCAGCGACACCGGTGCCCACGTGGCGCCGCCGCGCCAGCCTGCGAAGCATTTTCCGGTAGGGCCGCAGCTCTGGCGACAGCTCCCACACCCGAAGAGCCAGGAGGGAAAGCCTTGCCTCCTTGGAAAGCTCTTTGGCAGCCGCTCACGTGGCCCCACAGCCCGTGGGGCTGCAGGGTTTCCGGCGGCCATCAGCCTCGGCGACACCAGCGCCCACGTGGCGCCGGCGCCCCAGCCTGCAAAGCATTTTCCGGTAGGGCCGCGGCTCTGGCGGCAGCTCCCACGCCCGAAGAGCCAGGAGGGAAAGCTGTGCCTCGTTGGAAAGCTCTTTGGCAGCCGCTCACGTGGCCCCACAGCCCGTGGGGCTGCGGGCTTTCCGGCGGCTGTCAGCCTCGGCGACACCGGCGCCCACGTGGCGCCACCGCGCCAGCCTTCGAGGCATTTTCCGGTAGGGCCGCGGCTCTGGCGACAGCTCCCACGCCCGATGAGCCAGGAGGGAAAGCCGTGCCTCGTTGGAAAACTCTTTGTCAGCCGCTAGCGTGGCCCCACAGCCCGTGGGGCTGCGGGCTTTCCGGCGGCCGTCAGCCTCGGCGACACCGGCGCCCACGTGGCGCCGCCGCGCCAGCCTGTGAAGCATTTTGCGGTACGGCCGTGGCTCTGGCGACAGCTCCCACGCCCGAAGAGCCAGGAGGGAAAGCCGTGCCTCGTTGGAAAGCTCTTTGGCAGCCGCTCGCGTGGCCCCACAGCCCGTGGGGCTGCGGGCTTTCCGGCGGCTGTCAGCCTCGGCGACACCGGCGCCCACGTGGCGCCGCTGCGCCAGCCTGCGAAGCATTTTCTGGTAGGGCCGCGGCTCTGGCGACAGCTCCCACGCCCGAAGAGCCAGGAGGGAAAGCCGTGCCTCGTTGGAAAGCTCTTTGGCAGCCTCTCACGTGGCCCCACAGCCCGTGGGGCTGCGGGCTTTCCAGCGGCCGTGAGCCTCGGCGACACCGGCGCCCACGTGGCGCCGCCGCGCCAGCCTGTGAGGCATTTTCCGGTAGGGCCGCGGCTCTGGCGGCAGCTCCCACGCCCGAAGAGCCAGGAGGGAAAGCCGTGCCTCGTTGGAAAGCTCTTTGGCAGCCGCTCACGTGGCCCCACAGCCCGTGGGGCTGCGGGCTTTCCGGCGGCCGTCTGCCTCGGCGACACTGGCACCCACGTGGCGCCGCTGCGTCAGCCTGCGAAGCATTTTCTGGTAGGTCCGCGGCTCTGGCGACAGCTCCCACGCCCGAAGAGCCAGGAGGGAAAGCCGTGCCTCCTTGGAAAGCTCTTTGGCAGCCGCTGGCGTGGCCCCACAGCCCGTGGGGCTGCGGGCTTTCCGGCGGCCGTCAGCCTCGGCGACACCGGCGCCCACGTGGCGCCGCTGCGCCAGCCTGCGAAGCATTTTCCGGTAGTGCCGCGGCTCTGGCGACAGCTCCCATGCCCGAAGAGCCAGGAGGGAAAGCCGTGCCTCGTTGGAAAGCTCTTTGGCAGCCGCTCACGTGGCCCCACAGCCCGTGGGGCTGCAGGCTTTCCGGCGGCCGACAGCCTCAGCGACACCGGCGCCCACGTGGCGCCGCTGCGCCAGCCTGCGAAGCATTTTCCGGTAGGGCCGCGGCTCTGGCGACAGCTCCCACGCCCGAAGAGCCAGGAGGGAAAGCCGTGCCTCCTTGGAAAGCTCTTTGGCAGCCGCTCGCGTGGCCCCACAGCCCGTGGGGCTGCGGGCTTTCCGGCAGCCGTCAGCCTCAGCGACACCGGCGCCCACGTGACGCCGCCGCACCAGCCTGCGAAGCATTTTCCGGTAGGGCCGCGGCTCTGGCGACAGCTCCCACGCCCGAAGAGCCAGGAGGGAAAGCCATGCCTCGTTGGAAAGCTCTTTGGCAGCCGCTGGCGTGGCCCCACAGCCCGTGGGGCTGCGGGCTTTCCGGCGGCCGTCAGCCTCGGCGACACCGGCGCCCACGTGGCGCCGCTGCGCCAGCCTGCGAAGCATTTTCCGGTAGGGCCGCGGCTCTGGCGGCAGCTCCCACGCCCGAAGAGCCAGGAGGGAAAGCCGTGCCTGGTTGGAAAGCTCTTTGGCAGCCGCTCGCGTGGCCCCACAGCCCGTGGGGCTGCGGGCTTTCCGGCGGCCGTCAGCCTCGGCGACACCGGCGCCCACGTGGCGCCGCCGCGCTAGCCTGCGAAGCATTTTCTGGTAGGGCCGCGGCTCTGGCGACAGCTCCCACGCCCGAAGAGCCAGGAGGGAAAGCCGTGCCTGGTTGGAAAGCTCTTTGGCAGCCGCTCGCGTGGCCCCACAGCCCGTGGGGCTGCGGGCTTTCCGGCGGCCGTCAGCCTCGGCGACACCGGCGCCCACGTGGCGCCGCCGCGCCAGCCTGCGAAGCATTTTCCGGTAAGGCCGCAGCTCTGGCGACATCTCCCACGCCCGAAGAGCCAGGAGGGAAAGCCGTGCCTCGTTGGAAAGCTCTTTGGCAGCCGCTCGCGTGGCCCCACAGCCCGTGGGGCTGCGGGCTTTCCGGCGGCCGTCAGCCTCGGCGACACCTGCGACCACGTGGCGCCGCTGCGCCAGCCTGCGAAGCATTTTCCGGTAGGGCCGCGGCTCTGGCGACAGCTCCCACGCCCGAAGAGCCAGGAGGGAAAGCCGTGCCTGGTTGGAAAGCTCTTTGGCAGCCGCTCACGTGGCCCCACAGCCCGTGGGGCTGCGGGCTTTCCAGCGGCCGTGAGCCTCGGCGACACCGGCGCCCACGTGGCGCCGCTGCGCCAGCCTGCGAAGCATTTTCCGGTAGGGCCGCGGCTCTGGTGACAGCTCCCACGCCCGAAGAGCCAGGAGGGAAAGCCGTGCCTCGTTGGAAAGCTCTTTGGCAGCCGCTCGCGTGGCCCCACAGCCCGTGGGGCTGCGGGCTTTCCAGCGGCCGTGAGCCTCGGTGACACCGGTGCCCACGTGACGCCGCCGCACTGCCTGCGAAGCATTTTCTGGTAGGGCCGCGGCTCTGGCGACAGCTCCCACGCCCGAAGAGCCAGGAGGGAAAGCCGTGCCTGGTTGGAAAGCTCTTTGGCAGCCGCTCGCGTGGCCCCACAGCCCGTGGGGCTGCGGGCTTTCCGGCGGCCGTCAGCCTCGGCGACACCGGCGCCCACGTGGCGCCGCCGCGCCAGCCTGCGAAGCATTTTCCGGTAAGGCCGCGGCTCTGGCGACATCTCCCACGCCCGAAGAGCCAGGAGGGAAAGCCGTGCCTCCTTGGAAAGCTCTTTGGCAGCCGCTCGCGTGGCCCCACAGCCCGTGGGGCTGCGGGCTTTCCGGCGGCCGTCAGCCTCGGCGACACCTGCGACCACGTGGCGCCGCTGCGCCAGCCTGCGAAGCATTTTCCGGTAGGACCGCGGCTCTGGCGACAGCTCCCACGCCCGAAGAGCCAGGAGGGAAAGCCGTGCCTGGTTGGAAAGCTCTTTGGCAGCCGCTCACGTGGCCCCACAGCCCGTGGGGCTGCGGGCTTTCCAGCGGCCGTGAGCCTCGGCGACACCGGCGCCCACGTGGCGCCGCTGCGCCAGCCTGCGAAGCATTTTCCGGTAGGGCCGCGGCTCTGGTGACAGCTCCCACGCCCGAAGAGCCAGGAGGGAAAGCCGTGCCTCGTTGGAAAGCTCTTTGGCAGCCGCTCGCGTGGCCCCACAGCCCGTGGGGCTGCGGGCTTTCCAGCGGCCGTGAGCCTCGGTGACACCGGTGCCCACGTGACGCCGCCGCACTGCCTGCGAAGCATTTTCTGGTAGGGTCGCGGCTCTGGCGACAGCTCCCACGCCCGAAGAGCCAGGAGGGAAAGCCGTGCCTCCTTGGAAAGCTCTTTGGCAGCCGCTCGCGTGGCCCCACAGCCCGTGGGGCTGCGGGCTTTCCGGCGGCCATCAGCCTCGGCGACACCGGCGCCCACGTGACGCCGCCGCACCAGCCTTCAAAGCATTTTCCGGTAGGGCCGCGGCTCTGGCGACAGCTCCCACGCCCGAAGAGCCAGGAGGGAAAGCCGTGCCTCGTTGGAAAGCTCTTTGTCAGCCGGTCGCATGGCCCCACAGCCCGTGGGGCTGCGGGCTTTCCGGCGGCCGTCAGCCTCGGCGACACCGGCGCCCACTTGGCGCCGCCGCGCCAGCCTGCGAAGCATTTTCCGGTAGGGCCGCGGCTCTGGCGGCAGCTCCCACGCCCGAAGAGCCAGGAGGGAAAGCCGTGCCTCGTTGGAAAGCTCTTTGGCAGCCGCTCGCGTGGCCCCACAGCCCGTGGGGCTGCGGGCTTTCCGGCGGCCGTCAGCCTCGGCGACACCGGCGCCAACGTGGCGCCGCCGCGCCAGCCTGCGAAGCATTTTCCGGTAGGGCCGCGGCTCTGGCGACAGCTCCCACGCCCGAAGAGCCAGGAGGGAAAGCCGTGCCTCCTTGGAAAGCTCTTTGGCAGCCGCTCGCGTGGCCCTATAGCCCGTGGGGCTGCGGGCTTTCCGGCGGCCGTCAGCCTCAGCGACACCGGCGCCCACGTGACGCCGCCGCACCAGCCTGCGAAGCATTTTCCAGTAGGGCCGCGGCTCTGGCGACAGCTCCCACGCCCGAAGAGCCAGGAGGGAAAGCCGTGCCTCGTTGGAAAGCTCTTTGGCAGCCGCTCGCGTGGCCCCACAGCCCGTGGGGCTGCGGGCTTTCCGGCGGCCGTCAGCCTCGGCGACACCGGCGCCCACGTGGCGTCGCCACGCCAGCCTGCGAAGCATTTTCCGGTAGGGCCGCGGCTCTGGCGGCAGCTCCCACGCCCGAAGAGCCAGGAGGGAAAGCCGTGCCTGGTTGGAAAGCTCTTTGGCAGCCGCTCGTGTGGCCCCACAGCCCGTGGGGCTGTGGGCTTTCCGGCGGCCGTCAGCCTCGGCAATACCGGTGCCCACGTGACGCCGCCGCACCAGCCTTCAAAGCATTTTCCAGTAGGGCCGCGGCTCTGGCGACAGCTCCCACGCCCGAAGAGCCAGGAGGGAAAGCCGTGCCTCCTTGGAAAGCTCTTTGGCAGCCGCTCGCGTGGCCCCACAGCCCGTGGGGCTGCGGGCTTTCCGGCGGCCGTCAGCCTCGGTGACACCTGCGACCACGTGGCGCCGCTGCGCCAGCCTGCGAAGCATTTTCTGGTAGGGCCGCGGCTCTGGCGACAGCTCCCACGCCCGAAGAGCCAGGAGGGAAAGCCATGCCTCGTTGGAAAGCTCTTTGGCAGCCGCTCACGTGGCCCCACAGCCCGTGGGGCTGCGGGCTTTCCAGCGGCCGTGAGCCTCGGCGACACCGGCGCCAAGGTGGCACCGCTGCGCCAGCCTGCGAAGCATTTTCCAGTAGGGCCGCGGCTCTGGCGACAGCTCCCACGCCCGAAGAGCCAGGAGGGAAAGCCGTGCCTCGTTGGAAAGCTCTTTGGCAGCCGCTCGCGTGGCCCCACAGCCCGTGGGGCTGCGGGCTTTCCGGCGGCCGTCAGCCTCGGCAACACCGGTGCCCACGTGACGCCGCCGCACTGCCTGCGAAGCATTTTCTGGTAGGGCCGCGGCTCTGGCGACAGCTCCCACGCCCGAAGAGCCAGGAGGGAAAGCCGTGCCTCGTTGGAAAGCTCTTTGGCAGCCGCTCGCGTGGCCCCACAGCCCGTGGGGCTGCGGGCTTTCCGGCGGCCATCAGCCTCGGCGACACCGGCGCCCACGTGACGCCGCCGCACCAGCCTTCAAAGCATTTTCCGGTAGGGCCGCGGCTCTGGCGACAGCTCCCACGCCCGAAGAGCCAGGAGGGAAAGCCGTGCCTCGTTGGAAAGCTCTTTGTCAGCCGGTCGCATGGCCCCACAGCCCGTGGGGCTGCGGGCTTTCCGGCGGCCGTCAGCCTCGGCGACACCGGCGCCCACTTGGCGCCGCCGCGCCAGCCTGCGAAGCATTTTCCGGTAGGGCCGCGGCTCTGGCGGCAGCTCCCACGCCCGAAGAGCCAGGAGGGAAAGCCGTGCCTCGTTGGAAAGCTCTTTGGCAGCCGCTCGCGTGGCCCCACAGCCCGTGGGGCTGCGGGCTTTCCGGCGGCCGTCAGCCTCGGCGACACCGGCGCCAACGTGGCGCCGCCGCGCCAGCCTGCGAAGCATTTTCCGGTAGGGCCGCGGCTCTGGCGACAGCTCCCACGCCCGAAGAGCCAGGAGGGAAAGCCGTGCCTCCTTGGAAAGCTCTTTGGCAGCCGCTCGCGTGGCCCTACAGCCCGTGGGGCTGCGGGCTTTCCGGCAGCCGTCAGCCTCAGCGACACCGGCGCCCACGTGACGCCGCCGCACCAGCCTGCGAAGCATTTTCCAGTAGGGCCGCGGCTCTGGCGACAGCTCCCACGCCCGAAGAGCCAGGAGGGAAAGCCGTGCCTCGTTGGAAAGCTCTTTGGCAGCCGCTCGCGTGGCCCCACAGCCCGTGGGGCTGCGGGCTTTCCGGCGGCCGTCAGCCTCGGCGACACCGGCGCCCACGTGGCGTCGCCACGCCAGCCTGCGAAGCATTTTCCGGTAGGGCCGCGGCTCTGGCGGCAGCTCCCACGCCCGAAGAGCCAGGAGGGAAAGCCGTGCCTGGTTGGAAAGCTCTTTGGCAGCCGCTCGTGTGGCCCGACAGCCCGTGGGGCTGTGGGCTTTCCGGCGGCCGTCAGCCTCGGCAATACCGGTGCCCACGTGACGCCGCCGCACCAGCCTTCAAAGCATTTTCCAGTAGGGCCGCGGCTCTGGCGACAGCTCCCACGCCCGAAGAGCCAGGAGGGAAAGCCGTGCCTCCTTGGAAAGCTCTTTGGCAGCCGCTCGCGTGGCCCCACAGCCCGTGGGGCTGCGGGCTTTCCGGCGGCCGTCAGCCTCGGTGACACCTGCGACCACGTGGCGCCGCTGCGCCAGCCTGCGAAGCATTTTCTGGTAGGGCCGCGGCTCTGGCGACAGCTCCCACGCCCGAAGAGCCAGGAGGGAAAGCCATGCCTCGTTGGAAAGCTCTTTGGCAGCCGCTCACGTGGCCCCACAGCCCGTGGGGCTGCGGGCTTTCCAGCGGCCGTGAGCCTCGGCGACACCGGCGCCAAGGTGGCACCGCTGCGCCAGCCTGCGAAGCATTTTCCGGTAGGGCCGCGGCTCTGGCGACAGCTCCCACGCCCGAAGAGCCAGGAGGGAAAGCCGTGCCTCGTTGGAAAGCTCTTTGGCAGCCGCTCGCGTGGCCCCACAGCCCGTGGGGCTGCGGGCTTTCCGGCGGCCGTCAGCCTCGGCAACACCGGTGCCCACGTGACGCCGCCGCACCAGCCTGCGAAGCATTTTCCGGTAGGGCCGCGGCTCTGGCGACAGCTCCCACGCCCGAAGAGCCAGGAGGGAAAGCCGTGCCTCGTTGGAAAGCTCTTTGGCAGCCGCTCGCGTGGCCCCACAGCCCGTGGGGCTGCGGGCTTTCCGGCGGCCGTCAGCCTCGGCGACACCGGCGCCCACGTGACGCCGCCGCACCAGCCTTCAAAGCATTTTCCGGTAGGGCCGCGGCTCTGGCGACAGCTCCCACGCCCGAAGAGCCAGGAGGGAAAGCCGTGCCTCGTTGGAAAGCTCTTTGGCAGCCGGTCGCATGGCCCCACAGCCCGTGGGGCTGCGGGCTTTCCGGCGGCCGTCAGCCTCGGCGACACCGGCGCCCACGTGGCGCCGCCGCGCCAGCCTGCGAAGCATTTTGCGGTAGGGCCGCGGCTCTGGCGACAGCTCCCACGCCCGAAGAGCCAGGAGGGAAAGCCGTGCCTCGTTGGAAAGCTCTTTGGCAGCCGCTCGCGTGGCCCCACAGCCCGTGGGGCTGCGGGCTTTCCGGCGGCCGTCAGCCTCGGCAACACCGGTGCCCACGTGACGCCGCCGCACCAGCCTGCGAAGCATTTTCCGGTAGGGCCGCGGCTCTGGCGACAGCTCCCACGCCCGAAGAGCCAGGAGGGAAAGCCGTGCCTCGTTGGAAAGCTCTTTGGCAGCCGCTCGCGTGGCCCCACAGCCCGTGGGGCTGCGGGCTTTCCGGCGGCCGTCAGCCTCGGCGACACCGGCGCCCACGTGACGCCGCCGCACCAGCCTTCAAAGCATTTTCCGGTAGGGCCGCGGCTCTGGCGACAGCTCCCACGCCCGAAGAGCCAGGAGGGAAAGCCGTGCCTCGTTGGAAAGCTCTTTGGCAGCCGGTCGCATGGCCCCACAGCCCGTGGGGCTGCGGGCTTTCCGGCGGCCGTCAGCCTCGGCGACACCGGCGCCCACGTGGCGCCGCCGCGCCAGCCTGCGAAGCATTTTCCGGTAGGGCCGCGGCTCTGGCGACAGCTCCCACGCCCGAAGAGCCAGGAGGGAAAGCCGTGCCTGGTTGGAAAGCTCTTTGGCAGCCGCTCGCGTGGCCCCACAGCCCATGGGGCTGCGGGCTTTCCGGCGGCCGTCAGCCTCGGCGACACCGGCGCCAACGTGGCGCCGCCGCGCCAGCCTGCGAAGCATTTTCTGGTAGGGCCGCGGCTCTGGCGACAGCTCCCACGCCCGAAGAGCCAGGAGGGAAAACCGTGCCTCTTTGGAAAGCTCTTTGGCAGCCGCTGGCGTGGCCCCACAGCCCGTGGGGCTGCGGGCTTTCCGGCGGCCGTCAGCCTCGGCGACACCGGCGCCCACGTGACGCCGTCGCACCAGCCTGCGAAGCATTTTCCGGTAGGGCCGCGGCTCTGGCGACAGCTCCCACGCCCGAAGAGCCAGGAGGGAAAGCCGTGCCTCGTTGGAAAGCTCTTTGGCAGCCGCTCGCGTGGCCCCACAGCCCGTGGGGCTGCGGGCTTTCCGGCGGCCGTGAGCCTCGGCGACACCGGCGCCCACGTGACGCCGCCGCACCAGCCTTCAAAGCATTTTCCGGTAGGGCCGCGGCTCTGGCGACAGCTCCCACGCCCGAAGAGCCAGGAGGGAAAGCCGTGCCTCGTTGGAAAGCTCTTTGGCAGCCGGTCGCATGGCCCCACAGCCCGTGGGGCTGCGGCCTTTCCGGCGGCCGTCAGCCTCGGCGACACCGGCGCCCACGTGGCGCCGCTGCGCCAGCCTGCGAAGCATTTTCCGGTAGGGCCGCGGCTCTGGCGGCAGCTCCCACGCCCGAAGAGCCAGGAGGGAAAGCCGTGCCTGGTTGGAAAGCTCTTTGGCAGCCGCTCGTGTGGCCCCACAGCCCGTGGGGCTGTGGGCTTTCCGGCGGCCGTCAGCCTCGGCAATACCGGTGCCCACGTGACGCCGCCGCACCAGCCTGCGAAGCATTTTCCAGTAGGGCCGCGGCTCTGGCGACAGCTCCCACGCCCGAAGAGCCAGGAGGGAAAGCCGTGCCTCCTTGGAAAGCTCTTTGGCAGCCGCTCGCGTGGCCCCACAGCCCGTGGGGCTGCGGGCTTTCCGGCGGCCGTCAGCCTCGGTGACACCTGCGACCACGTGGCGCCGCTGCGCCAGCCTGCGAAGCATTTTCTGGTAGGGCCGCGGCTCTGGCGACAGCTCCCACACCCGAAGAGCCAGGAGGGAAAGCCGTGCCTCCTTGGAAAGCTCTTTGGCAGCCGCTCACGTGGCCCCACAGCCCGTGGGGCTGCGGGCTTTCCAGCGGCCGTGAGCCTCGGCGACACCGGCGCCAAGGTGGCACCGCTGCGCCAGCCTGCGAAGCATTTTGCGGTAGGGCCGCGGCTCTGGCGACAGCTCCCACGCCCGAAGAGCCAGGAGGGAAAGCCGTGCCTCGTTGGAAAGCTCTTTGGCAGCCGCTCGCGTGGCCCCACAGCCCGTGGGGCTGCGGGCTTTCCGGCGGCCGTCAGCCTCGGCAACACCGGTGCCCACGTGACGCCGCCGCACCAGCCTGCGAAGCATTTTCCGGTAGGGCCGCGGCTCTGGCGACAGCTCCCACGCCCGAAGAGCCAGGAGGGAAAGCCGTGCCTGGTTGGAAAGCTCTTTGGCAGCCGCTCGCGTGGCCCCACAGCCCGTGGGGCTGCGGGCTTTCCGGCGGCCGTCAGCCTCGGCGACACCGGCGCCCACGTGACGCCGCCGCACCAGCCTTCAAAGCATTTTCCGGTAGAGCCGCGGCTCTGGCGACAGCTCCCACGCCCGAAGAGCCAGGAGGGAAAGCCGTGCCTCGTTGGAAAGCTCTTTGGCAGCTGGTCGCATGGCCCCACAGCCCGTGGGGCTGCGGGCTTTCCGGCGGCCGTCAGCCTCGGCGACACCGGCGCCCACGTGGCGCCGCCGCGCCAGCCTGCGAAGCATTTTCCGGTAGGGCCGCGGCTCTGGCGACAGCTCCCACGCCCGAAGAGCCAGGAGGGAAAGCCGTGCCTCGTTGGAAAGCTCTTTGGCAGCCGCTGGCGTGGCCCCACAGCCCGTGGGGCTGCGGGCTTTCCGGCGGCCGTCAGCCTCGGCAACACCGGTGCGCACGTGACGCCGCCGCACCAGCCTGCGAAGCATTTTCTGGTAGGGCCGCGGCTCTGGCGACAGCTCCCACGCCCGAAGAGCCAGGAGGGAAAGCCGTGCCTCGTTGGAAAGCTCTTTGGCAGCCGCTCGCGTGGCCCCACAGCCCGTGGGGCTGCGGGCTTTCCGGCGGCCGTCAGCCTCGGCGACACCGGCGCCCACGTGACGCCGCCGCACCAGCCTTCAAAGCATTTTCCGGTAGGGCCGCGGCTCTGGCGACAACTCCCACGCCCGAAGAGCCAGGAAGGAAAGCCGTGCCTCGTTGGAAAGCTCTTTGGCAGCCGCTCGCGTGGCCCCACAGCCCGTGGGGCTGCGGGCTTTCCGGCGGCCGTCAGCCTCGGCGACACCGGCGCCCACGTGGCGCCGCCGCCCCAGCCTGCGAAGCATTTTCCGGTAGGGCCGCGGCTCTGGCGGCAGCTCCCACGCCCGAAGAGCCAGGAGGGAAAGCCGTGCCTGGTTGGAAAGCTCTTTGGCAGCCGCTCGCGTGGCCCCACAGCCCATGGGGCTGCGGGCTTTCCGGCGGCCGTCAGCCTCGGCGACACCGGCGCCAACGTGGCGCCGCCGCGCCAGCCTGCGAAGCATTTTCCCGTAGGGCCGCGGCTCTGGCGACAGCTCCCACGCCCGAAGAGCCAGGAGGGAAAGCCGTGCCTCGTTGGAAAGCTCTTTGGCAGCCGCTGGCGTGGCCCCACAGCCCGTGTGGCTGCGGGCTTTCTGGCGGCCGTCAGCCTCGGCGACACCGGCGCCCACGTGACGCCGTCGCACCAGCCTGCGAAGCATTTTCCGGTAGGGGCCGCGGCTCTGGCGACAGCTCCCACGCCCGAAGAGCCAGGAGGGAAAGCCGTGCCTCGTTGGAAAGCTCTTTGGCAGCCGCTCGCGTGGCCCCACAGCCCGTGGGGCTGCGGGCTTTCCGGCGGCCGTCAGCCTCGGCGACACCGGCGCCCACGTGGCGCCGCTGCGCCAGCCTGCGAAGCATTTTCCGGTAGGGCCGCGGCTCTGGCGACAGCTCCCACGCCCGAAGAGCCAGGAGGGAAAGCCGTGCCTCGTTGGAAAGCTCTTTGGCAGCCGCTCGCGTGGCCCCACAGCCCGTGGGGCTGCGGGCTTTCCGGCGGCCGTCAGCCTCGGCGACACCGGCGCCCACGTGACGCCGCCGCACCAGCCTTCAAAGGATTTTCCGGTAGGGCCGCGGCTCTGGCGACAGCTCCCACGCCCGAAGAGCCAGGAGGGAAAGCCGTGCCTCGTTGGAAAGCTCTTTGGCAGCCGGTCGCATGGCCCCACAGCCCGTGGGGCTGCGGGCTTTCCGGCAGCCGTCAGCCTCGGCGACACCGGCGCCCACGTGGCGCCGCCGCGCCAGCCTGCGAAGCATTTTCCGGTAGGGCCGCGGCTCTGGCGACAGCTCCCACGCCCGAAGAGCCAGGAGGGAAAGCCGTGCCTCGTTGGAAAGCTCTTTGGCAGCCGCTCGCGTGGCCCCACAGCCCGTGGGGCTGCGGGCTTTCCGGCGGCCGTCAGCCTCGGCAACACCGGTGCCCACGTGACGCCGCCGCACCAGCCTGCGAAGCATTTTCCGGTAGGGCCGCGGCTCTGGCGACAGCTCCCACGCCCGAAGAGCCAGGAGGGAAAGCCGTGCCTCGTTGGAAAGCTCTTTGGCAGCCGCTCGCGTGGCCCCACAGCCCGTGGGGCTGCGGGCTTTCCGGCGGCCATCAGCCTCGGCGACACCGGCGCCCACGTGACGCCGCCGCACCAGCCTTCAAAGCATTTTCCGGTAGGGCCGCGGCTCTGGCGACAGCTCCCACGCCCGAAGAGCCAGGAGGGAAAGCCGTGCCTCGTTGGAAAGCTCTTTGGCAGCCGGTCGCATGGCCCCACAGCCCGTGGGGCTGCGGGCTTTCCGGCGGCCGTCAGCCTTGGCGACACCGGCGCCCACTTGGCGCCGCCGCGCCGGCCTGCGAAGCATTTTCCGGTAGGGCCGCGGCTCTGGCGGCAGCTCCCACGCCCGAAGAGCCAGGAGGGAAAGCCGTGCCTCGTTGGAAAGCTCTTTGGCAGCCGCTCGCGTGGCCCCACAGCCCGTGGGGCTGCGGGCTTTCCGGCGGCCGTCAGCCTCGGCGACACCGGCGCCAACGTGGCGCCGCTGCGCCAGCCTGCGAAGCATTTTCCGGTAGGGCCGCGGCTCTGGCGACAGCTCCCACGCCCGAAGAGCCAGGAGGGAAAGCCGTGCCTCCTTGGAAAGCTCTTTGGCAGCCGCTCGCGTGGCCCTACAGCCCGTGGGGCTGCGGGCTTTCCGGCAGCCGTCAGCCTCAGCGACACCGGCGCCCACGTGACGCCGCCGCACTAGCCTGCGAAGCATTTTCCGGTAGGGCCGCGGCTCTGGCGACAGCTCCCACGCCCGAAGAGCCAGGAGGGAAAGCCGTGCCTCGTTGGAAAGCTCTTTGGCAGCCGCTGGCGTGGCCCCACAGCCCGTGGGGCTGCGGGCTTTCCGGCGGCCGTCAGCCTCGGCGACACCGGCGCCCACGTGGCGCCGCCGCGCCAGCCTGCGAAGCATTTTCCGGTAGGGCCGCGGCTCTGGCGGCAGCTCCCACGCCCGAAGAGCCAGGAGGGAAAGCCGTGCCTGGTTGGAAAGCTCTTTGGCAGCCGCTCGTGTGGCCCCACAGCCCGTGGGGCTGTGGGCTTTCCGGCGGCCGTCAGCCTCGGCAACACCGGTGCCCACGTGACGCCGCCGCACCAGCCTGCGAAGCATTTTCCAGTAGGGCCGCGGCTCTGGCGACAGCTCCCACGCCCGAAGAGCCAGGAGGGAAAGCCGTGCCTCGTTGGAAAGCTCTTTGGCAGCCGCTCGTGTGGCCCCACCGCCCGTGGGGCTGCGGGCTTTCCGGCGGCCGTGAGCTTCGGCGACACCGCCGCCCACGTGGCGCCGCCACGCCAGCCTGCGAAGCATTTTCCGGTAGGGCCGCGGCTCTGGCGGCAGCTCCCACGCCCGAAGAGCCAGGAGGGAAAGCCGTGCCTCGTTGGAAAGCTCTTTGGCAGCCGCTCGCGTGGCCCCACAGCCCGTGGGGCTGCGGGCTTTCCGGCGGCCGTCAGCCTCGGCAACACCGGTGCCCACGTGACGCCGCCGCACCAGCCTGCGAAGCATTTTCCGGTAGGGCCGCGGCTCTGGCGACAGCTCCCACGCCCGAAGAGCCAGGAGGGAAAGCCGTGCCTCGTTGGAAAGCTCTTTGGCAGCCGCTCGCGTGGCCCCACAGCCCGTGGGGCTGCGGGCTTTCCGGCGGCCATCAGCCTCGGCGACACCGGCGCCCACGTGACGCCGCCGCACCAGCCTTCAAAGCATTTTCCGGTAGGGCCGCGGCTCTGGCGACAGCTCCCACGCCCGAAGAGCCAGGAGGGAAAGCCGTGCCTCGTTGGAAAGCTCTTTGGCAGCCGGTCGCATGGCCCCACAGCCCGTGGGGCTGCGGGCTTTCCGGCGGCCGTCAGCCTTGGCGACACCGGCGCCCACTTGGCGCCGCCGCGCCGGCCTGCGAAGCATTTTCCGGTAGGGCCGCGGCTCTGGCGGCAGCTCCCACGCCCGAAGAGCCAGGAGGGAAAGCCGTGCCTCGTTGGAAAGCTCTTTGGCAGCCGCTCGCGTGGCCCCACAGCCCGTGGGGCTGCGGGCTTTCCGGCGGCCGTCAGCCTCGGCGACACCGGCGCCAACGTGGCGCCGCTGCGCCAGCCTGCGAAGCATTTTCCGGTAGGGCCGCGGCTCTGGCGACAGCTCCCACGCCCGAAGAGCCAGGAGGGAAAGCCGTGCCTCCTTGGAAAGCTCTTTGGCAGCCGCTCGCGTGGCCCTACAGCCCGTGGGGCTGCGGGCTTTCCGGCAGCCGTCAGCCTCAGCGACACCGGCGCCCACGTGACGCCGCCGCACTAGCCTGCGAAGCATTTTCCGGTAGGGCCGCGGCTCTGGCGACAGCTCCCACGCCCGAAGAGCCAGGAGGGAAAGCCGTGCCTCGTTGGAAAGCTCTTTGGCAGCCGCTGGCGTGGCCCCACAGCCCGTGGGGCTGCGGGCTTTCCGGCGGCCGTCAGCCTCGGCGACACCGGCGCCCACGTGGCGCCGCCGCGCCAGCCTGCGAAGCATTTTCCGGTAGGGCCGCGGCTCTGGCGGCAGCTCCCACGCCCGAAGAGCCAGGAGGGAAAGCCGTGCCTGGTTGGAAAGCTCTTTGGCAGCCGCTCGTGTGGCCCCACAGCCCGTGGGGCTGTGGGCTTTCCGGCGGCCGTCAGCCTCGGCAACACCGGTGCCCACGTGACGCCGCCGCACCAGCCTGCGAAGCATTTTCCAGTAGGGCCGCGGCTCTGGCGACAGCTCCCACGCCCGAAGAGCCAGGAGGGAAAGCCGTGCCTCCTTGGAAAGCTCTTTGGCAGCCGCTCGCGTGGCCCCACAGCCCGTGGGGCTGCGGGCTTTCCGGCGGCCGTCAGCCTCGGTGACACCTGCGACCACGTGGCGCCGCTGCGCCAGCCTGCGAAGCATTTTCTGGTAGGGCCGCGGCTCTGGCGACAGCTCCCACGCCCGAAGAGCCAGGAGGGAAAGCCGTGCCTCGTTGGAAAGCTCTTTGGCAGCCGCTCACATGGCCCCACAGCCCGTGGGGCTGCGGGCTTTCCAGCGGCCGTGAGCCTCGGCGACACCGGCGCCAAGGTGGCACCGCTGCGCCAGCCTGCGAAGCATTTTCCGGTAGGGCCGCGGCTCTGGCGACAGCTCCCACGCCCGAAGAGCCAGGAGGGAAAGCCGTGCCTGGTTGGAAAGCTCTTTGGCAGCCGCTCGCGTGGCCCCACAGCCCGTGGGGCTGCGGGCTTTCCGGCGGCCGTCAGCCTCGGCAACACCGGTGCCCACGTGACGCCGCTGCGCCAGCCTGCGAAGCATTTTCCGGTAGGGCCGCGGCTCTGGCGACAGCTCCCACGCCCGAAGAGCCAGGAGGGAAAGCCGTGCCTGGTTGGAAAGCTCTTTGGCAGCCGCTCGCGTGGCCCCACAGCCCGTGGGGCTGCGGGCTTTCCGGCGGCCGTCAGCCTCGGCGACACCGGCGCCCACGTGGCGCCGCCGCACCAGCCTTCAAAGCATTTTCCGGTAGGGCCGCGGCTCTGGCGACAGCTCCCACGCCCGAAGAGCCAGGAGGGAAAGCCGTGCCTCGTTGGAAAGCTCTTTGGCAGCCGGTCGCATGGCCCCACAGCCCGTGGGGCTGCGGGCTTTCCGGCGGCCGTCAGCCTCGGCGACACCGGCGCCCACGTGGCGCCGCCGCGCCAGCCTGCGAAGCATTTTCCGGTAAGGCCGCGGCTCTGGCGACATCTCCCACGCCCGAAGAGCCAGGAGGGAAAGCCGTGCCTCGTTGGAAAGCTCTTTGGCAGCCGCTCGTGTGGCCCCACAGCCCGTGGGGCTGTGGGCTTTCCGGCGGCCGTCAGCCTCGGCAACACCGGTGCCCACGTGACGCAGCCGCACCAGCCTGCGAAGCATTTTCCGGTAGGGCCGCGGCTCTGGCGACAGCTCCCACGCCCGAAGAGCCAGGAGGGAAAGCCGTGCCTGGTTGGAAAGCTCTTTGGCAGCTGCTCGCGTGGCCCCACAGCCCGTGGGGCTGCGGGCTTTCCGGCGGCCGTCAGCCTCGGCGACACCAGCGCCCACGTGGCGCCGCCGCGCCAGCCTGCGAAGCATTTTCCGGTAGGGCCGCGGCTCTGGCGACAGCTCCAACGCCCGAAGAGCCAGGAGGGAAAGCCGTGCCTCCTTGGAAAGCTCTTTGGCAGCCGCTCGCGTGGCCCCACAGCCCGTGGGGCTGCGGGCTTTCCAGCGGCCGTCAGCCTCGGCGACACCTGCGCCCACGTGGCGCCGCTGCGCCAGCCTGCGAAGCATTTTCCGGTAGGGCCGCGGCTCTGGCGACAGCTCCCACGCCCGAAGAGCCAGGAGGGAAAGCCGTGCCTCCTTGGAAAGCTCTTTGGCAGCCGCTCGCGTGGCCCCACAGCCCGTGGGGCTGCGGGCTTTCCGGCGGCCGTGAGCCTCGGCGACACCGGCGCCCACGTGGCGCCGCCGCGCCAGCCTGCGAAGCATTTTCCGGTAGGGCCGCGGCTCTGGCGACAGCTCCCACGCCCGAAGAGCCAGGAGGGAAAGCCGTGCCTGGTTGGAAAGCTCTTTGGCAGCCGCTCGCGTGGCCCCACAGCCCGTGGGGCTGCGGGCTTTCCAGCGGCCGTGAGCCTCGGCGACACCGGCGCCCACGTGGCGCTGCCGCGCCAGCCTGCGAAGCATTTTCCGGTAGGGCCGCGGCTCTGGCGACAGCTCCCACGCCCGAAGAGCCAGGAGGGAAAGCCGTGCCTCGTTGGAAAGCTCTTTGGCAGCCGCTCGCGTGGCCCCACAGCCCGTGGGGCTGCGGGCCTTCCGGCGGCCGTCAGCCTCGGCGACACCTGCTACCACGTGGCGCAGCCGCGCCAGCCTGCGAAGCATTTTCCGGTAGGGCCGCGGCTCTGGCGACAGCTCCCACGCCCGAAGAGCCAGGAGGGAAAGACGTGCCTCGTTGGAAAGCTCTTTGGCAGCCGCTCACGTGGCCCCACAGCCCGTGGGGCTGCGGGCTTTCCGGCGGCTGACAGCCTCAGCGACACCGGTGCCCACGTGGCGCCGCCGCGCCAGCCTGCGAAGCATTTTCCGGTAGGGCCGCAGCTCTGGCGACAGCTCCCACACCCGAAGAGCCAGGAGGGAAAGCCTTGCCTCCTTGGAAAGCTCTTTGGCAGCCGCTCACGTGGCCCCACAGCCCGTGGGGCTGCAGGGTTTCCGGCGGCCATCAGCCTCGGCGACACCAGCGCCCACGTGGCGCCGGCGCCCCAGCCTGCAAAGCATTTTCCGGTAGGGCCGCGGCTCTGGCGACAGCTCCCACACCCGAAGAGCCAGGAGGGAAAGCCGTGCCTCATTGGAAAGCTCTTTGGCAGCCGCTCACGTGGCCCCACAGGTCGTGGGGCTGTGGGCTTTCCGGCGGCCGTCAGCCTCGGCGACACCTGCAACCACGTGGCGCAGCCGCGCCAGCCTGCGAAGCATCTTCCGGTAGGGCCGCGGCTCTGGCGACAGCTCCCACGCCTGAAGAGCCAGGAGGGAAAGCCGTGCCTCGTTGGAAAGCTCTTTGGCAGCCGCTCACGTGGCCCCACAGCCCGTGGGGCTGCGGGCTTTCCGGCGGCCCACAGCCTCAGCGACACCGGCGCCCACGTGGCGCCGCCGCGCCAGCCTGCGAAGCATTTTCCGGTAGGGCCGCGGCTCTGACGACAGCTCCCATGCCCGAAGAGCCAGGAGGGAAAGCTGTGCCTCGTTGGAAAGCTCTTTGGCAGCCGCTCGCGTGGCCCCACAGCCCGTGGGGCTGCGGGCTTTCCGGCGGCTGTCAGCCTCGGCGACACCGGCGCCCACGTGGCGCCGCTGCGCCAGCCTGCGAAGCATTTTCCGGTAGGGCCGCGGCTCTGGCGACAGCTCCCACGCGTGAAGAGCCAGGAGGGAAAGCCGTGCCTCATTGGAAAGCTCTTTGGCAGCCGCTCGCGTGGCCCCACAGCCCGTGGGGCTGCGGGCTTTCCGGCGGCTGTGAGCCTCGGCGACACCGGCGCCCACGTGGCGCCGCCGCGCCAGCCTGCGAGGCATTTTCCGGTAGGGCCGCGGCTCTGGCGGCAGCTCCCACGCCCGAAGAGCCAGGAGGGAAAGCCATGCCTCGTTGGAAAGCTCTTTGGCAGCCGCTCACGTGGCCCCACAGCCCGTGGGGCTGCGGGCTTTCCGGCGGCTGTCAGCCTCGGTGACACCGGCGCCCACGTGGCGCCACCGCGCCAGCCTTCGAGGCATTTTCCGGTAGGGCCGCGGCTCTGGCGACAGCTCCCACGCCCGAAGAGCCAGGAGGGAAAGCCGTGCCTCGTTGGAAAACTCTTTGTCAGCCGCTCGCGTGGCCCCACAGCCCGTGGGGCTGCGGGCTTTCCGGCGGCCGTCAGCCTCGGCGACACCGGCGCCCACGTCACGCCGCCGCACCAGCCTGCGAAGTATTTTGCGGTACGGCCGTGGCTCTGGCGACAGCTCCCACGCCCGAAGAGCCAGGAGGGAAAGCCGTGCCTCGTTGGAAAGCTCTTTGGCAGCCGCTCGCGTGGCCCCACAGCCCGTGGGGCTGCGGGCTTTCCGGCGGCCGTCAGCCTCGGCGACACCTGCGACCAAGTGGCGCCGCAGCGCCAGCCTGCGAAGCATTTTCCGGTAGGGCCGCGGCTCTGGCGACAGCTCCCACGCCCGAAGAGCTAGGAGGGAAAGCCATGCCTCGTTTGAAAGCTCTTTGGCAGCCGCTCACGTGGCCCCACAGCCTGTGGGGCTGCGGGCTTTCCGGCGGCCGTGAGCCTCGGCGACACCGGCGCCCACGTGACGCCGCCGCACCAGCCTGCAAAGCATTTTCCGGTAGGGCCGCATCTCTGGCGACAGCTCCGACGCCCGAAGAGCCAGGAGGGAAAGCCGTGCCTCGTTGGAAAGCTCTTTGGCAGCCGCTCGCGTGGCCCCACAGCCCGTGGGCCTGCGGGCTTTCCAGCGGCCGTCAGCCTCGGCGACACCGGCGCCCACGTGGCGCCGCCGCGCCAGCCTGCGAAGCATTTTCCGGTAGGGCTGCGGCTCTGGCGACAGCTCCCATGCCCGAAGAGCCAGGAGGGAAAGCCGTGCCTCGTTGGAAACCTCTTTGGCAGCCGCTCACGTGGCCCCACAGCCCGTGGGGCTGCGGTCTTTCCAGCGGCCGTGAGCCTCGGCGCCACCGGCGCCCACGTGGCGCCGC
This sequence comes from Rissa tridactyla, assembly GCF_028500815.1. NCBI lineage: Eukaryota > Metazoa > Chordata > Aves > Charadriiformes > Laridae > Rissa > Rissa tridactyla. Next base: position 43,089 of record NW_026529667.1, on the reverse strand, counting down.
CGCGCCAGCCTGTGAAGCATTTTCCGGTAGGGCCGCGTCTCTGGCGACAGCTCCCACGCCCGAAGAGCCAGGTGGGAAAGCCGTGCCTCCTTGGAAAGCGCTTTTCAGCCGCTCGCGTGGCCCCACAGCCCGTGGGGCTGCGGTCTTTCCGGCGGGCATCAGCGTCGGCGACACCAGCGCCCACGTGGCGCCGCCGCGCCAGCCTGCGAAGCATTTTCCGGTAGGGCCGCGGCTCTGGCGACAGCTCGCACGCCCGAAGAGCCAGGAGGGAAAGCCATGCCTCGTTGGAAAGCTCTTTGGCAGCCGCTCACGTGGCCCCACAGCCCGTGGGGCTGCGGGCTTTCCGGCGGCCGTCAGCCTCGGCGACACCGGCGCCCACGTGGCGCCGCCGCACCAGCCTGCAAAGCATTTTCCGGTAGGGCCTCAGCTCTGGCGACAGCTCCCATGCCCGAAGAGCCTGGTGGGAAAGCCGTGCCTCGTTGGAAAGCTCTTTGGCAGCCGCTCGCGTGGCCCCACAGCCCGTGGGGCTGCGGGCTTTCCGGCGGCCGTCAGCCTCGGCGACACCGGCGCCCATGTGGCGCCGCCGCGCCAGCCTGCGAAGCATTTTCCGGTAGGGCCGCGGCTCTGGCGACAGCTCCCATGCCCGAAGAGCCAGGAGGGAAAGCCGTGCCTCGTTGGAAAGCTCTTTGGCAGCCGCTCGCGTGGCCCCACAGCCCGTGGGGCTGCGGGCTTTCCGGCAGCCGTCAGCCTCGGCGACACCGGCGCCCACGTGTCGCCGCTGCGCCAGCCTCCGAAGCATTTTCCGGTAGGGCTGCGGCTCTGGCGACAGCTCCCACGCCCGAAGAGCCAGGAGGGAAAGCCGTGCCTCGTTGGAAAGCTCTTTGGCAGCCGCTCACGTGGCCCCACAGCCCGTGGGGCTGCGGGCTTTCCGGCGGCCGTCAGCCTCGGCGACACCGGCGCCCACGTGGCGCCGCTGCGCCAGCCTGCGAAGCATTTTCTGGTAGGGCCGCGGCTCTGGCGACAGCTCCCATGCCCGAAGAGCCAGGAGGGAAAGCCGTGCCTCGTTGGAAAGCTCTTTGGCAGCCGCTCGCGTGGCCCCACAGCCCGTGGGGCTGCGGGCTTTCCGGCGGCCGTCAGCCTCGGCGACACCGGCGCCCACGTGACGCCGCCGCACCAGCCTGCAAAGCATTTTCCGGTAGGGCCGCAGGTCTGGCGACAGCTCCCACGCCCGAAGAACCAGGTGGGAAAGCCGTGCCTCGTTGGAAAGCTCTTTGGCAGCCGCTCGCGTGGCCCCACAGCCCGTGGGGCTGCGGGCTTTCCGGCGGCCGTCAGCCTCGGCGACACCGGCGCCCACGTGGCGCCGCTGCGCCAGCCTGCGAAGCATTTTCCGGTAGGACCGCGGCTCTGGCGGCAGCTCCCACGCCCGAAGAGCCAGGAGGGAAAGCCGTGCCTCGTTGGAAAGCTCTTTGGCAGCCGCTCGCGTGGCCCCACAGCCCGTGGGGCTGCGGGCTTTCCGGCGGCCGTCAGCCTCGGCGACACCGGCGCCCACGTGGCGCCGCTGCGCCAGCCTGCGAAGCATTTTCCGGTAGGACCGCGGCTCTGGCGGCAGCTCCCACGCCCGAAGAGCCAGGAGGGAAAGCCGTGCCTCCTTGGAAAGCTCTTTGGCAGCCGCTCGCGTGGCCCCACAGCCCGTGGGGCTGCGGGCTTTCCGGCGGCCGTCAGTCTCGGCGACACCGGCGCCCACGTGGCGCCGCCACGCCAGCCTCCGAAGCATTTTCCGGTAGGGCCGCGGCTCTGGCGACAGCTCCCATGCCCGAAGAGCCAGGAGGGAAAGCCGTGCCTCGTTGGAAAGCTCTTTGGCAGCCGCTCGCGTGGCCCCACAGCCCGTGGGGCTGCGGGCTTTCCGGCGGCCGTCAGCCTCGGCGACACCGGCGCCCACGTGGCGCCGCTGCGCCAGCCTGCGAAGCATTTTCCGGTAGGACCGCGGCTCTGGCGGCAGCTCCCACGCCCGAAGAGCCAGGAGGGAAAGCCGTGCCTCGTTGGAAAGCTCTTTGGCAGCCGCTCGCGTGGCCCCACAGCCCGTGGGGCTGCGGGCTTTCCGGCGGCCGTCAGCCTCGGCGACACCGGCGCCCACGTGGCGCCGCTGTGCCAGCCTGCGAAGCATTTTCCGGTAGGGCCGCGGCTCTGGCGACAACTCCCACGCCCGAAGAGCCAGGAGGGAAAGCTGTGCCTCGTTGGAAAGCTCTTTGGCAGCCTCTCGCGTGGCCCCACAGCCCGTGGGGGTGCTTGCTGTCCGGCGGCCGTCAGCCTCGGCGACACCGGCGCCCACGTGGCGCCGCTGCGCCAGCCTGCGAAGCATTTTCCGGTAGGGCCGCGGCTCTGGCGACAGCTCCCACGCCCGAAGAGCCAGGAGGGAAAGCCGTGCCTCGTTGGAAAGCTCTTTGGCAGCCGCTCGCGTGGCCCCACAGCCCGTGGAGCTGCGGGCTTTCCGGCGGCCGTCAGCCTCGGCGACACCGGCGCTCACGTGACGCCGCCGCACCAGCCTGCAAAGCATTTTCCGGTAGGGCCGCAGCTCTGGCGACAGCTCCCACGCCCGAAGAGCCAGGTGGGAAAGCCGTGCCTCGTTGGAAAGCTCTTTGGCAGCCGCTCGCGTGGCCCCACAGCCCGTGGGGCTGCGGGCTTTCCGGCGGCCGTCAGCCTCGGCGACACCGGCGCCCATGTGGCGCCGCTGCGCCAGCCTGCGAAGCATTTTCCGGTAGGACCGCGGCTCTGGCGGCAGCTCCCACGCCCGAAGAGCCAGGAGGGAAAGCCGTGCCTCGTTGGAAAGCTCTTTGGCAGCCGCTCGCGTGGCCCCACAGCCCGTGGGGCTGCGGGCTTTCCGGCGGCCGTCAGCCTCGGCGACACCGGCGCCCACGTGGCGCCGCCACGCCAGCCTGCGAAGCATTTTCCGGTAGGGCCGCGGCTCTGGCGACAGCTCCCACGCCCGAAGAGCCAGGAGGGAAAGCCGTGCCTCGTTGGAAAGCTCTTTGGCAGCCGCTCGTGTGGCCCCACCGCCCGTGGGGCTGCGGGCTTTCCGGCGGCCGTGAGCTTCGGCGACACCGGCGCCCACGTGGCGCCGCTGCGCCAGCCTGCGAAGCATTTTCCGGTAGGACCGCGGCTCTGGCGGCAGCTCCCACGCCCGAAGAGCCAGGAGGGAAAGCCGTGCCTCGTTGGAAAGCTCTTTGGCAGCCGCTCGCGTGGCCCCACAGCCCGTGGGGCTGCGGGCTTTCCGGCGGCCGTCAGCCTCGGCGACACCGGCGCCCACGTGGCGCCGCTGTGCCAGCCTGCGAAGCATTTTCCGGTAGGGCCGCGGCTCTGGCGACAACTCCCACGCCCGAAGAGCCAGGAGGGAAAGCTGTGCCTCGTTGGAAAGCTCTTTGGCAGCCTCTCGCGTGGCCCCACAGCCCGTGGGGGTGCTTGCTGTCCGGCGGCCGTCAGCCTCGGCGACACCGGCGCCCACGTGGCGCCGCTGCGCCAGCCTGCGAAGCATTTTCCGGTAGGGCCGCGGCTCTGGCGACAGCTCCCACGCCCGAAGAGCCAGGAGGGAAAGCCGTGCCTCGTTGGAAAGCTCTTTGGCAGCCGCTCGCGTGGCCCCACAGCCCGTGGAGCTGCGGGCTTTCCGGCGGCCGTCAGCCTCGGCGACACCGGCGCTCACGTGACGCCGCCGCACCAGTCTGCAAAGCATTTTCCGGTAGGGCCGCAGCTCTGGCGACAGCTCCCACGCCCGAAGAGCCAGGTGGGAAAGCCGTGCCTCGTTGGAAAGCTCTTTGGCAGCCGCTCGCGTGGCCCCACAGCCCGTGGGGCTGCGGGCTTTCCGGCGGCCGTCAGCCTCGGCGACACCGGCGCCCACGTGGCGCCGCTGCGCCAGCCTGCGAAGCATTTTCCGGTAGGACCGCGGCTCTGGCGGCAGCTCCCACGCCCGAAGAGCCAGGAGGGAAAGCCGTGCCTCGTTGGAAAGCTCTTTGGCAGCCGCTCGCGTGGCCCCACAGCCCGTGGGGCTGCGGGCTTTCCGGCGGCCGTCAGCCTCGGCGACACCGGCGCCCACGTGGCGCCGCTGCGCCAGCCTGCGAAGCATTTTCCGGTAGGACCGCGGCTCTGGCGGCAGCTCCCACGCCCGAAGAGCCAGGAGGGAAAGCCGTGCCTCCTTGGAAAGCTCTTTGGCAGCCGCTCGCGTGGCCCCACAGCCCGTGGGGCTGCGGGCTTTCCGGCGGCCGTCAGTCTCGGCGACACCGGCGCCCACGTGGCGCCGCCACGCCAGCCTCCGAAGCATTTTCCGGTAGGGCCGCGGCTCTGGCGACAGCTCCCATGCCCGAAGAGCCAGGAGGGAAAGCCGTGCCTCGTTGGAAAGCTCTTTGGCAGCCGCTCGCGTGGCCCCACAGCCCGTGGGGCTGCGGGCTTTCCGGCGGCCGTCAGCCTCGGCGACACCGGCGCCCACGTGGCGCCGCTGCGCCAGCCTGCGAAGCATTTTCCGGTAGGACCGCGGCTCTGGCGGCAGCTCCCACGCCCGAAGAGCCAGGAGGGAAAGCCGTGCCTCGTTGGAAAGCTCTTTGGCAGCCGCTCGCGTGGCCCCACAGCCCGTGGGGCTGCGGGCTTTCCGGCGGCCGTCAGCCTCGGCGACACCGGCGCCCACGTGGCGCCGCTGTGCCAGCCTGCGAAGCATTTTCCGGTAGGGCCGCGGCTCTGGCGACAACTCCCACGCCCGAAGAGCCAGGAGGGAAAGCTGTGCCTCGTTGGAAAGCTCTTTGGCAGCCTCTCGCGTGGCCCCACAGCCCGTGGGGGTGCTTGCTGTCCGGCGGCCGTCAGCCTCGGCGACACCGGCGCCCACGTGGCGCCGCTGCGCCAGCCTGCGAAGCATTTTCCGGTAGGGCCGCGGCTCTGGCGACAGCTCCCACGCCCGAAGAGCCAGGAGGGAAAGCCGTGCCTCGTTGGAAAGCTCTTTGGCAGCCGCTCGCGTGGCCCCACAGCCCGTGGAGCTGCGGGCTTTCCGGCGGCCGTCAGCCTCGGCGACACCGGCGCTCACGTGACGCCGCCGCACCAGCCTGCAAAGCATTTTCCGGTAGGGCCGCAGCTCTGGCGACAGCTCCCACGCCCGAAGAGCCAGGTGGGAAAGCCGTGCCTCGTTGGAAAGCTCTTTGGCAGCCGCTCGCGTGGCCCCACAGCCCGTGGGGCTGCGGGCTTTCCGGCGGCCGTCAGCCTCGGCGACACCGGCGCCCATGTGGCGCCGCTGCGCCAGCCTGCGAAGCATTTTCCGGTAGGACCGCGGCTCTGGCGGCAGCTCCCACGCCCGAAGAGCCAGGAGGGAAAGCCGTGCCTCGTTGGAAAGCTCTTTGGCAGCCGCTCGCGTGGCCCCACAGCCCGTGGGGCTGCGGGCTTTCCGGCGGCCGTCAGCCTCGGCGACACCGGCGCCCACGTGGCGCCGCCACGCCAGCCTGCGAAGCATTTTCCGGTAGGGCCGCGGCTCTGGCGACAGCTCCCATGCCCGAAGAGCCAGGAGGGAAAGCCGTGCCTCGTTGGAAAGCTCTTTGGCAGCCGCTCGTGTGGCCCCACCGCCCGTGGGGCTGCGGGCTTTCCGGCGGCCGTGAGCTTCGGCGACACCGGCGCCCACGTGGCGCCGCTGCGCCAGCCTGCGAAGCATTTTCCGGTAGGACCGCGGCTCTGGCGGCAGCTCCCACGCCCGAAGAGCCAGGAGGGAAAGCCGTGCCTCGTTGGAAAGCTCTTTGGCAGCCGCTCGCGTGGCCCCACAGCCCGTGGGGCTGCGGGCTTTCCGGCGGCCGTCAGCCTCGGCGACACCGGCGCCCACGTGGCGCCGCTGTGCCAGCCTGCGAAGCATTTTCCGGTAGGGCCGCGGCTCTGGCGACAACTCCCACGCCCGAAGAGCCAGGAGGGAAAGCTGTGCCTCGTTGGAAAGCTCTTTGGCAGCCTCTCGCGTGGCCCCACAGCCCGTGGGGGTGCTTGCTGTCCGGCGGCCGTCAGCCTCGGCGACACCGGCGCCCACGTGGCGCCGCTGCGCCAGCCTGCGAAGCATTTTCCGGTAGGGCCGCGGCTCTGGCGACAGCTCCCACGCCCGAAGAGCCAGGAGGGAAAGCCGTGCCTCGTTGGAAAGCTCTTTGGCAGCCGCTCGCGTGGCCCCACAGCCCGTGGAGCTGCGGGCTTTCCGGCGGCCGTCAGCCTCGGCGACACCGGCGCTCACGTGACGCCGCCGCACCAGTCTGCAAAGCATTTTCCGGTAGGGCCGCAGCTCTGGCGACAGCTCCCACGCCCGAAGAGCCAGGTGGGAAAGCCGTGCCTCGTTGGAAAGCTCTTTGGCAGCCGCTCGCGTGGCCCCACAGCCCGTGGGGCTGCGGGCTTTCCGGCGGCCGTCAGCCTCGGCGACACCGGCGCCCACGTGGCGCCGCTGCGCCAGCCTGCGAAGCATTTTCCGGTAGGACCGCGGCTCTGGCGGCAGCTCCCACGCCCGAAGAGCCAGGAGGGAAAGCCGTGCCTCGTTGGAAAGCTCTTTGGCAGCCGCTCGCGTGGCCCCACAGCCCGTGGGGCTGCGGGCTTTCCGGCGGCCGTCAGCCTCGGCGACACCGGCGCCCACGTGGCGCCGCCGCGCCAGCCTGCGAAGCATTTTCCGGTAGGGCCGCGGCTCTGGCGACATCTCCCACGCCCGAAGAGCCAGGAGGGAAAGCCGTGCCTCGTTGGAAAGCTCTTTGGCAGCCGCTCGCGTGGCCCCACAGCCCGTGGGGCTGCGGGCTTTCCGGCGGCCGTCAGCCTCGGCGACACCGGCGCCCACGTGGCGCCGCCACGCCAGCCTGCGAAGCATTTTCCGGTAGGGCCGCGGCTCTGGCGACAGCTCCCATGCCCGAAGAGCCAGGAGGGAAAGCCGTGCCTCGTTGGAAAGCTCTTTGGCAGCCGCTCGCGTGGCCCCACAGCCCGTGGGGCTGCGGGCTTTCCGGCGGCCGTCAGCCTCGGCGACACCTGCGACCAAGTGGCGCCGCAGCGCCAGCCTGCGAAGCATTTTCCGGTAGGGCCGCGGCTCTGGCGACAGCTCCCACGCCCGAAGAGCCAGGAGGGAAAGCCGTGCCTCGTTGGAAAGCTCTTTGGCAGCCGCTCGCGTGGCCCCACAGCCCGTGGGGCTGCGGGCTTTCCGGCGGCCGTGAGCCTCGGCGACACCGGCGCCCACGTGACGCCGCCGCACCAGCCTGCAAAGCATTTTCCGGTAGGGCCGCATCTCTGGCGACAGCTCCGACGCCCGAAGAGCCAGGAGGGAAAGCCGTGCCTCGTTGGAAAGCTCTTTGGCAGCCGCTCGCGTGGCCCCACAGCCCGTGGGCCTGCGGGCTTTCCAGCGGCCGTCAGCCTCGGCGACACCGGCGCCCACGTGGCGCCGCCGCGCCAGCCTGCAAAGCATTTTCCGGTAGGGCTGCGGCTCTGGCGACAGCTCCCATGCCCGAAGAGCCAGGAGGGAAAGCCGTGCCTCGTTGGAAACCTCTTTGGCAGCCGCTCACGTGGCCCCACAGCCCGTGGGGCTGCGGTCTTTCCAGCGGCCGTGAGCCTCGGCGCCACCGGCGCCCACGTGGCGCCGCCGCGCCAGCCTGTGAAGCATTTTCCGGTAGGGCCGCGTCTCTGGCGACAGCTCCCACGCCCGAAGAGCCAGGTGGGAAAGCCGTGCCTCCTTGGAAAGCGCTTTTCAGCCGCTCGCGTGGCCCCACAGCCCGTGGGGCTGCGGTCTTTCCGGCGGCCATCAGCGTCGGCGACACCAGCGCCCACGTGGCGCCGCCGCGCCAGCCTGCGAAGCATTTTCCGGTAGGGCCGCGGCTCTGGCGACAGCTCGCACGCCCGAAGAGCCAGGAGGGAAAGCCATGCCTCGTTGGAAAGCTCTTTGGCAGCCGCTCACGTGGCCCCACAGCCCGTGGGGCTGCGGGCTTTCTGGCGGCCGTCAGCCTCGGCGACACCGGCGCCCACGTGGCGCCGCCGCACCAGCCTGCAAAGCATTTTCCGGTAGGGCCTCAGCTCTGGCGACAGCTCCCACGCCCGAAGAGCCAGGTGGGAAAGCCGTGCCTCGTTGGAAAGCTCTTTGGCAGCCGCTCGCGTGGCCCCACAGCCCGTGGGGCTGCGGGCTTTCCGGCGGCCGTCAGCCTCGGCGACACCGGCGCCCATGTGGCGCCGCCGCGCCAGCCTGCGAAGCATTTTCCGGTAGGGCCGCGGCTCTGGCGACAGCTCCCATGCCCGAAGAGCCAGGAGGGAAAGCCGTGCCTCGTTGGAAAGCTCTTTGGCAGCCGCTCGCGTGGCCCCACAGCCCGTGGGGCTGCGGGCTTTCCGGCAGCCGTCAGCCTCGGCGACACCGGCGCCCACGTGGCGCCGCTGCGCCAGCCTCCGAAGCATTTTCCGGTAGGGCCGCGGCTCTGGCGACAGCTCCCATGCCCGAAGAGCCAGGAGGGAAAGCCGTGCCTCGTTGGAAAGCTCTTTGGCAGCCGCTCACGTGGCCCCACAGCCCGTGGGGCTGCGGGCTTTCCGGCGGCCGTCAGCCTCGGCGACACCGGCGCCCACGTGGCGCCGCTGCGCCAGCCTGCGAAGCATTTTCTGGTAGGGCCGCGGCTCTGGCGACAGCTCCCATGCCCGAAGAGCCAGGAGGGAAAGCCGTGCCTCGTTGGAAAGCTCTTTGGCAGCCGCTCGCGTGGCCCCACAGCCCGTGGGGCTGCGGGCTTTCCGGCGGCCGTCAGCCTCGGCGACACCGGCGCCCACGTGACGCCGCCGCACCAGCCTGCAAAGCATTTTCCGGTAGGGCCGCAGCTCTGGCGACAGCTCCCACGCCCGAAGAACCAGGTGGGAAAGCTGTGCCTCGTTGGAAAGCTCTTTGGCAGCCGCTCGCGTGGCCCCACAGCCCGTGGGGCTGCGGGCTTTCCGGCGGCCGTCAGCCTCGGCGACACCGGCGCCCACGTGGCGCCGCTGCGCCAGCCTGCGAAGCATTTTCCGGTAGGACCGCGGCTCTGGCGGCAGCTCCCACGCCCGAAGAGCCAGGAGGGAAAGCTGTGCCTCCTTGGAAAGCTCTTTGGCAGCCGCTCGCGTGGCCCCACAGCCCGTGGGGCTGCGGGCTTTCCGGCGGCCGTCAGTCTCGGCGACACCGGCGCCCATGTGGCGCCGCCACGCCAGCCTGCGAAGCATTTTCCGGTAGGGCCGCGGCTCTGGCGACAGCTCCCATGCCCGAAGATCCAGGAGGGAAAGCCGTGCCTCGTTGGAAAGCTCTTTGGCAGCCGCTCGCGTGGCCCCACAGCCCGTGGGGCTGCGGGCTTTCCGGCGGCCGTCAGCCTCGGCGACACCGGCGCCCACGTGGCGCCGCTGCGCCAGCCTGCGAAGCATTTTCCGGTAGGACCGCGGCTCTGGCGGCAGCTCCCACGCCCGAAGAGCCAGGAGGGAAAGCCGTGCCTCGTTGGAAAGCTCTTTGGCAGCCGCTCGCGTGGCCCCACAGCCCGTGGGGCTGCGGGCTTTCCGGCGGCCGTCAGCCTCGGCGACACCGGCGCCCACGTGGCGCCGCTGTGCCAGCCTGCGAAGCATTTTCCGGTAGGGCCGCGGCTCTGGCGACAACTCCCACGCCCGAAGAGCCAGGAGGGAAAGCTGTGCCTCGTTGGAAAGCTCTTTGGCAGCCTCTCGCGTGGCCCCACAGCCCGTGGGGGTGCTTGCTGTCCGGCGGCCGTCAGCCTCGGCGACACCGGCGCCCACGTGGCGCCGCTGCGCCAGCCTGCGAAGCATTTTCCGGTAGGGCCGCGGCTCTGGCGACAGCTCCCACGCCCGAAGAGCCAGGAGGGAAAGCCGTGCCTCGTTGGAAAGCTCTTTGGCAGCCGCTCGCGTGGCCCCACAGCCCGTGGAGCTGCGGGCTTTCCGGCGGCCGTCAGCCTCGGCGACACCGGCGCTCACGTGACGCCGCCGCACCAGCCTGCAAAGCATTTTCCGGTAGGGCCGCAGCTCTGGCGACAGCTCCCACGCCCGAAGAGCCAGGTGGGAAAGCCGTGCCTCGTTGGAAAGCTCTTTGGCAGCCGCTCGCGTGGCCCCACAGCCCGTGGGGCTGCGGGCTTTCCGGCGGCCGTCAGCCTCGGCGACACCGGCGCCCACGTGGCGCCGCTGCGCCAGCCTGCGAAGCATTTTCCGGTAGGACCGCGGCTCTGGCGGCAGCTCCCACGCCCGAAGAGCCAGGAGGGAAAGCCGTGCCTCGTTGGAAAGCTCTTTGGCAGCCGCTCGCGTGGCCCCACAGCCCGTGGGGCTGCGGGCTTTCCGGCGGCCGTCAGCCTCGGCGACACCGGCGCCCACGTGGCGCCGCCACGCCAGCCTGCGAAGCATTTTCCGGTAGGGCCGCGGCTCTGGCGACAGCTCCCATGCCCGAAGAGCCAGGAGGGAAAGCCGTGCCTCGTTGGAAAGCTCTTTGGCAGCCGCTCGTGTGGCCCCACCGCCCGTGGGGCTGCGGGCTTTCCGGCGGCCGTGAGCTTCGGCGACACCGCCGCCCACGTGGCGCCGCCACGCCAGCCTGCGAAGCATTTTCCGGTAGGGCCGCGGCTCTGGCGGCAGCTCCCACGCCCGAAGAGCCAGGAGGGAAAGCCGTGCCTCGTTGGAAAGCTCTTTGGCAGCCGCTCGCGTGGCCCCACAGCCCGTGGGGCTGCGGGCTTTCCGGCGGCCGTCAGCCTCGGCGACACCTGCGACCAAGTGGCGCCGCAGCGCCAGCCTGCGAAGCATTTTCCGGTAGGGCCGCGGCTCTGGCGACAGCTCCCACGCCCGAAGAGCCAGGAGGGAAAGCCGTGCCTCGTTGGAAAGCTCTTTGGCAGCCGCTCGCGTGGCCCCACAGCCCGTGGGGCTGCGGGCTTTCCGGCGGCCGTCAGCCTCGGCGACACCGGCGCCCACGTGGCGCCGCCGCGCCAGCCTGCGAAGCATTTTCCGGTAGGGCCGCGGCTCTCGCGACAGCTCCCACGCCCGAAGAGCCATGAAGGAAAGCCGTGCCTCGTTGGAAAGCTCTTTGGCAGCTGCTCGCGTGGCCCCACAGCCCGTGGGGCTGTGGGCTTTCCGGCGGCCGTCAGCCTCGGCGACACCGGTGCCCACGTGGCGCCGCTGCGCCAGCCTGCGAAGCATTTTCCGGTAGGGCCGCGGCTCTGGCGACAGCTCCCACGCCCGAAGAGCCAGGAGGGAAAGCCGTGCCTCGTTGGAAAGCTCTTTGGCAGCCGCTCGCGTGGCCCCACAGCCCGTGGGGCTGCGGTCTTTCCGGCCGCCGTAAGCCTCTGCGACACCGGCGCCCACGTGGCGCCGCCACGCCAGCCTGCAAAGCATTTTCCGGTAGGGCCGCGTCTCTGGCGACAGCTCCCACGCCCGAAGAGCCAGGAGGGAAAGCCATGCCTCGTTGGAAAGCTCTTTGGCAGCCGCTGGCATGGCCCCACAGCCCGTGGGGCTGCGGGCTTTCCGGCGGCCGTCAGCCTCGACGACACCGGCGCCCACGTGGCGCCGCTGCGCCAGCCTGCGAAGCATTTTCCGGTAGGGCCGCGGCTCTGGCGACAGCTCCCACGCCCGAAGAGCCAGGAGGGAAAGCCGTGCCTCGTTGGAAAGCTCTTTGGCAGCCGCTCGCGTGGCCCCACAGCCCGTGGGGCTGCGGGCTTTCCGGCGGCCGTGAGCCTCGACGACACCGGCGCCCACGTGGCGCCGCTGCGCCAGCCTGCGAAGCATTTTGCGGTAGGGCCGCGGCTCTGGCGACAGCTCCCACGCCCGAAGAGCCAGGAGGGAAAGCCGTGCCTCGTTGGAAAGCTCTTTGGCAGCCGCTCGCGTGGCCCCACAGCCCGTGGGGCTGCGGGCTTTCCGGCGGCCGTGAGCCTCGGCGACACCGGCGCCCACGTGGCGCCGCTGCGCCAGCCTGCGAAGCATTTTCCGGTAGGGCCGCGGCTCTGGCGACAGCTCCCACGCCCGAAGAGCCAGGAGGGAAAGCCGTGCCTCGTTGGAAAGCTCTTTGGCAGCCGCTCGCGTGGCCCCACAGCCCGTGGGGCTGCGGGCTTTCCTGTGGCCATCAGCCTCAGCGACACCGGCGCCCACGTGGCGCTGCCGCACCAGCCCGCGAAGCATTTTCCGGTAGGGCCGCGGCTCTGGCGACAGCTCCCACGCCCGAAGAGCCAGGAGGGAAAGCCGTGCCTCGTTGGAAAGCTCTTTGGCAGCCGCTCACGTGGCCCCACAGCCCGTGGGGCTGCGGGCTTTCCGGCGGCCGTCAGCCTCGGCGACACCGGCGCCCACGTGGCGCCGCTGTGCCAGCCTGCGAAGCATTTTCCGGTAGGGCCGCGGCTCTGGCGACAGCTCCCACGCCCGAAGAGCCAGGAGGGAAAGCCGTGCCTCGTTGGAAAGCTCTTTGGCAGCCGCTCGCGTGGCCCCACAGCCCGTGGGGCTGCGGGCTTTCCGGCGGCCGTCAGCCTCGGCGACACCGGCGCCCACGTGGCGCGGCCACGCCAGCCTGCGAAGCATTTTCCGGTAGGGCCGCGGCTCTGGCGACAGCTCCCACGCCCGAAGAGCCAGGAGGGAAAGCCGTGCCTCGTTGGAAAGCTCTTTGGCAGCCGCTCGCGTGGCCCCACAGCCCGTGGGGCTGCGGGCTTTCCGGCGGCCGTCAGCCTCGGCGACAGCGGCGCCCACGTGGCGCGGCCACGCCAGCCTGCGAAGCATTTTCCGGTAGGGCCGCGGCTCTGGCGACAGCTCCCACGCCCGAAGAGCCAGGAGGGAAAGCCGTGCCTCGTTGGAAAGCTCTTTGGCAGCCGCTCGCGTGGCCCCACAGCCCGTGGGGCTGCGGGCTTTCCGGCGGCCATCAGCCTCGGCGACACTGGTGCCCACGTGGGGCCGCCGCGCCAGCCTGCGGAGCATTTTCCGGTAGGGCCGCGGCTCTGGCGACAGCTCCCATGCCCGAAGAGCCAGGAGGGAAAGCCGTGCCTCGTTGGAAAGCTCTTTGGCAGCCGCTCGCGTGGCCCCACAGCCCGTGGGGCTGCGGGCTTTCCAGCAGCCGTCAGCCTCGGCGACACCGGCGCCCACGTGGCGCTGCCGCACCAGCCCGCGAAGCATTTTCCGGTAGGGCCGCGGCTCTGGCGACAGCTCCCACGCCCGAAGAGCCAGGAGGGAAAGCCGTGCCTCGTTGGAAAGCTCTTTGGCAGCCGCTCGCGTGGCCCCACAGCCCATGGGGCTGCGGGCTTTCCGGCGGCCGTCAGTCTCGGCGACACCGGCGCCCACGTGGCGCCGCTGCGCCAGCCTCCGAAGCATTTTCCGGTAGGGCCGCGGCTCTGGCGACAGCTCCCACGCCCGAAGAGCCAGGAGGGAAAGCCTTGCGTCGTTGGAAAGCTCTTTGGCAGCCGCTCGCGTGGCCCCACAGCCCGTGGGGCTGCAGGCTTTCCGGCGGCCGTCAGCCTCGGCGACACCGGCGCCCACGTGGCGCCGCTGCGCCAGCCTGCGAAGCATTTTCCGGTAGGGCCGCGTCTCTGGCGACAGCTCCCACGCCCGAAGAGCCAGGAGGGAAAGCCGTGCCTCGTTGGAAAGCTCTTTGGCAGCCGCTCGCGTGGCCCCACAGCCCGTGGGGCTGCGGGCTTTCCGGCGGCCGTCAGCCTCGGCGACACCGGCGCCCACGTGGCGCCGCTGTGCCAGCCTGCGAAGCATTTTCCGGTAGGGCCGCGGCTCTGGCGACAGCTCCCACGCCCGAAGAGCCAGGAGGGAAAGCCGTGCCTCGTTGGAAAGCTCTTTGGCAGCCGCTCGCGTGGCCCCACAGCCCGTGGGGCTGCGGGCTTTCCGGCGGCCGTCAGCCTCGGCGACACCGGCGCCCACGTGGCGCGGCCACGCCAGCCTGCGAAGCATTTTCCGGTAGGGCCGCGGCTCTGGCGACAGCTCCCACGCCCGAAGAGCCAGGAGGGAAAGCCGTGCCTCGTTGGAAAGCTCTTTGGCAGCCGCTCGCGTGGCCCCACAGCCCGTGGGGCTGCGGGCTTTCCGGCGGCCGTCAGCCTCGGCGACAGCGGCGCCCACGTGGCGCGGCCACGCCAGCCTGCGAAGCATTTTCCGGTAGGGCCGCGGCTCTGGCGACAGCTCCCACGCCCGAAGAGCCAGGAGGGAAAGCCGTGCCTCGTTGGAAAGCTCTTTGGCAGCCGCTCGCGTGGCCCCACAGCCCGTGGGGCTGCGGGCTTTCCGGCGGCCATCAGCCTCGGCGACACTGGTGCCCACGTGGGGCCGCCGCGCCAGCCTGCGGAGCATTTTCCGGTAGGGCCGCGGCTCTGGCGACAGCTCCCATGCCCGAAGAGCCAGGAGGGAAAGCCGTGCCTCGTTGGAAAGCTCTTTGGCAGCCGCTCGCGTGGCCCCACAGCCCGTGGGGCTGCGGGCTTTCCAGCAGCCGTCAGCCTCGGCGACACCGGCGCCCACGTGGCGCTGCCGCACCAGCCCGCGAAGCATTTTCCGGTAGGGCCGCGGCTCTGGCGACAGCTCCCACGCCCGAAGAGCCAGGAGGGAAAGCCGTGCCTCGTTGGAAAGCTCTTTGGCAGCCGCTCGCGTGGCCCCACAGCCCATGGGGCTGCGGGCTTTCCGGCGGCCGTCAGTCTCGGCGACACCGGCGCCCACGTGGCGCCGCTGCGCCAGCCTCCGAAGCATTTTCCGGTAGGGCCGCGGCTCTGGCGACAGCTCCCACGCCCGAAGAGCCAGGAGGGAAAGCCTTGCGTCGTTGGAAAGCTCTTTGGCAGCCGCTCGCGTGGCCCCACAGCCCGTGGGGCTGCAGGCTTTCCGGCGGCCATCAGCCTCGGCGACACCGGCGCCCACGTGGCGCCGCTGCGCCAGCCTGCGAAGCATTTTCCGGTAGGGCCGCGTCTCTGGCGACAGCTCCCACGCCCGAAGAGCCAGGAGGGAAAGTCGTGCCTCGTTGGAAAGCTCTTTGGCAGCCGCTCGCGTGGCCCCACAGCCCGTGGGGCTGCGGGCTTTCCGGCGGCCGTCAGCCTCGGCGACACCGGCGACCAAGTGGCGCCGCAGCGCCAGCCTGCGAAGCATTTTCCGGTAGGGCCGCGGCTCTGGCGACAGCTCCCACGCCCGAAGAGCCAGGAGGGAAAGCCGTGCCTCGTTGGAAAGCTCTTTGGCAGCCGCTCGCGTGGCCCCACAGCCCGTGGGGCTGCGGGCTTTCCGGCGGCCGTCAGCCTCGGCGACACCGGCGCCCACGTGGCGCCGCCGCGCCAGGCTGCGAAGCATTTTCCGGTAGGGCCGCGGCTCTGGCGACAGCTCCCACGCCCGAAGAGCCATGAAGGAAAGCCGTGCCTCGTTGGAAAGCTCTTTGGCAGCTGCTCGCGTGGCCCCACAGCCCGTGGGGCTGTGGGCTTTCCGGCGGCCGTCAGCCTCGGCGACACCGGTGCCCACGTGGCGCCGCTGCGCCAGCCTGCGAAGCATTTTCCGGTAGGGCCGCGGCTCTGGCGACAGCTCCCACGCCCGAAGAGCCAGGAGGGAAAGCCGTGCCTCGTTGGAAAGCTCTTTGGCAGCCGCTCGCGTGGCCCCACAGCCCGTGGGGCTGCGGGCTTTCCGGCCGCCGTAAGCCTCTGCGACACCGGCGCCCACGTGGCGCCGCCACGCCAGCCTGCAAAGCATTTTCCGGTAGGGCCGCGTCTCTGGCGACAGCTCCCACGCCCGAAGAGCCAGGAGGGAAAGCCATGCCTCGTTGGAAAGCTCTTTGGCAGCCGCTGGCATGGCCCCACAGCCCGTGGGGCTGCGGGCTTTCCGGCGGCCGTCAGCCTCGACGACACCGGCGCCCACGTGGCGCCGCTGCGCCAGCCTGCGAAGCATTTTCCGGTAGGGCCGCGGCTCTGGCGACAGCTCCCACGCCCGAAGAGCCAGGAGGGAAAGCCGTGCCTCGTTGGAAAGCTCTTTGGCAGCCGCTCGCGTGGCCCCACAGCCCGTGGGGCTGCGGGCTTTCCGGCGGCCGTCAGCCTCGGCGACACCGGCGCCCACGTGGCGCCGCTGTGCCAGCCTGCGGAGCATTTTCCGGTAGGGCCGCGGCTCTGGCGACAGCTCCCATGCCCGAAGAGCCAGGAGGGAAAGCCGTGCCTCGTTGGAAAGCTCTTTGGCAGCCGCTCGCGTGGCCCCACAGCCCGTGGGGCTGCGGGCTTTCCGGCAGCCGTCAGCCTCGGCGACACCGGCGCCCACGTGGCGCTGCCGCACCAGCCCGCGAAGCATTTTCCGGTAGGGCCGCGGCTCTGGCGACAGCTCCCACGCCCGAAGAGCCAGGAGGGAAAGCCTTGCGTCGTTGGAAAGCTCTTTGGCAGCCGCTCGCGTGGCCCCACAGCCCGTGGGGCTGCAGGCTTTCCGGCGGCCGTCAGCCTCGGCGACACCGGCGCCCACGTGGCGCCGCTGCGCCAGCCTGCGAAGCATTTTCCGGTAGGGCCGCGTCTCTGGCGACAGCTCCCACGCCCGAAGAGCCAGGAGGGAAAGTCGTGCCTCGTTGGAAAGCTCTTTGGCAGCCGCTCGCGTGGCCCCACAGCCCGTGGGGCTGCGGGCTTTCCGGCGGCCGTCAGCCTCGGCGACACCGGCGCCCACGTGGCGCCGCTGCGCCAGCCTGCGAAGCATTTTCCGGTAGGGCCGCGGCTCTGGCGACAGCTCCCATGCCCGAAGAGCCAGGAGGGAAAGCCGTGCCTCCTTGGAAAGCTCTTTGGCAGCCGCTCGCGTGGCCCCACAGCCCGTGGGGCTGCGGGCTTTCCAGCGACCGTGAGCCTCGGCGACACCGGCGCCCACGTGGCGCCGCTGCGCCAGCCTGCGAAGCATTTTCTGGTAGGGCCGCGGCTCTGGCGACAGCTCCCACGCCCGAAGAGCCAGGAGGGAAAGCCGTGCCTCCTTGGAAAGCTCTTTGGCAGCCGCTCGCGTTGCCCCACAGCCCGTGGGGCTGCGGGCTTTCCGGTAGCCGTCAGCCTCGGCGACACGTGCGACCACGTGGCGCAGCCGCGCCAGCCTGCGAAGCATTTTCCGGTAGGGCCGCGGCTCTGGCGACAGCTCCCACGCCCGAAGAGCCAGGAGGGAAAGCCGTGCCTCGTTGGAAAGCTCTTTGGCAGCCGCTCGCGTGGCCCCACAGCCCGTGGGGCTGCGGGTTTTCCGGCGGCCATCAGCCTCGGCGACACTGGTGCCCACGTGGCGCCGCCTCGCCAGCCTGCGGAGCATTTTCCGGTAGGGCCGCGGCTCTGGCAACAGCTCCCACGCCCGAAGAGCCAGGAGGGAAAGCCGTGCCTCGTTGGAAAGCTCTTTGGTAGCCGCTCGTGTGGCCCCACAGCCCGTGGGGCTGCGGGCTTTCCGGTGGCCATCAGCCTCAGCCACACCGGCGCCCACGTGGCGCTGCCGCACCAGCCCGCGAAGCATTTTCCGGTAGGGCCGCGGCTCTGGCGACAGCTCCCACGCCCGAAGAGCCAGGAGGGAAAGCCGTGCCTGGTTGGAAAGCTCTTTGGCAGCCGCTCGCGTGGCCCCACAGCCCGTGGGGCTGCGGGCTTTCCGGCGGCCGTCAGCCTCGGCGACACCGGCGCCCACGTGACGCCGCCGCACCAGCCTGCAAAGCATTTTCTGGTAGGGCCGCGGCTCTGGCGACAGCTCCCACGCCCGAAGAGCCAGGAGGGAAAGCCGTGCCTCCTTGGAAAGCGCTTTTCAGCCGCTCGCGTGGCCCCACAGCCCGTGGGGCTGCGGTCTTTCCGGCGGCCATCAGCGTCGGCGACACCTGCGCCCACGTGGCGGCGCCGCGCCAGCCTGCGAAGCATTTTCCGGTAGGGCCGCGGCTCTGGCGACAGCTCCCACGCCCGAAGAGCCAGGAGGGAAAGCCGTGCCTCGTTGGAAAGCTCTTTGGCAGCCGCTCACGTGGCCCCACAGCCCGTGGGGCTGCGGGCTTTCCGGCGGCCGTCAGCCTCGGCGACACCGGCGCCCACGTGGCGCCGCCGCACCAGCCTGCAAAGCATTTTCCGGTAGGGCCTCAGCTCTGGCGACAGCTCCCACGCCCGAAGAGCCAGGTGGGAAAGCCGTGCCTCGTTGGAAAGCTCTTTGGCAGCCGCTCGCGTGGCCCCACAGCCCGTGGGGCTGCGGGCTTTCCGGCGGCCGTCAGCCTCGGCGACACCAGCGCCCATGTGGCGCCGCCGCGCCAGCCTGCGAAGCATTTTCCGGTAGGGCCGCGGCTCTGGCGACAGCTCCCACGCCCGAAGAGCCAGGAGGGAAAGCCGTGCCTCGTTGGAAAGCTCTTTGGCAGCCGCTCGCGTGGCCCCACAGCCTGTGGGGCTGCGGGCTTTCCGGCGGCCGTCAGCCTCGGCGACACCGGCGCCCACGTGGCGCCGCTGCGCCAGCCTGCGAAGCATTTTCTGGTAGGGCCGCGGCTCTGGCGACAGCTCCCACGCCCGAAGAGCCAGGAGGGAAAGCCGTGCCTCGTTGGAAAGCTCTTTGGCAGCCGCTCGCGTGGCCCCACAGCCCGTGGGGCTGCGGGCTTTCCGGCAGCCGTCAGCCTCGGCGACACCGGCGCCCACGTGGCGCCGCTGCACCAGCCTGCGAAGCATTTTCCGGTAGGACCGCGGCTCTGGCGACAGCTCCCATGCCCGAAGAGCCAGGAGGGAAAGCCGTGCCTCGTTGGAAAGCTCTTTGGCAGCCGCTCGCGTGGCCCCACAGCCCGTGGGGCTGCGGGCTTTCCGGCGGCCGTCAGCCTCGGCGACACCGGCGCCCACGTGGCGCTGCTGCGCCAGCCTGCGAAGCATTTTCCGGTAGGGCCGCGGCTCTGGCGACAGCTCCCACGCCCGAAGAGCCAGGAGGGAAAGCCGTGCCTCGTTGGAAAGCTCTGTGGCAGCCGCTCGCGTGGCCCCACAGCCCGTGGGGCTGCGGGCTTTCCGGCGGCCATCAGCCTCGGCGACACCGGCGCCCACGTGGCGCCGCTGCTCCAGCCTGCGAAGCATTTTCCGGTAGGGCCGCGGCTCTGGCGACAGTTCCCACGCCCGAAGAGCCAGGAGGGAAAGCCGTGCCTGGTTGGAAAGCTCTTTGGCAGCCTCTCGCGTGGCCCCACAGCCCGTGGGGCTGCGGGCTGTCCGGCGGCCGTCAGCCTCGGCGACACCGGCGCCCATGTGGCGCCGCCGCGCCAGCCTGCGAAGCATTTTCCGGTAGGGCCGCGGCTCTGGCGACAGCTCCCACGCCCGAAGAGCCAGGAGCGAAAGCCGTGCCTCCTTGGAAAGCTCTTTGGCAGCCGCTCGCGTGGCCCCACAGTCCGTGGGGCTGCGGGCTTTCCGGCGGCCATCAGCCTCGGCGACACCGGCGCCCACGTGGCGCCGCTGCGCCAGCCTGCGAAGCATTTTCCGGTAGGGCCGCGGCTCTGGCGACAGCTCCCATGCCCGAAGAGCCAGGAGGGAAAGCCGTGCCTCGTTGGAAAGCTCTTTGGCAGCCGCTCACGTGGCCCCACAGCCCGTGGGGCTGCGGGCTTTCCGGCGGCCGTCAGCCTCGGCGACACCGGCGCCCACGTGGCGCCGCTGCGCCAGCCTGCGAAGCATTTTCCGGTAGGGCCGCAGCTCTGGCGACAGCTCCCACGCCCGAAGAGCCAGGTGGGAAAGCCGTGCCTCGTTGGAAAGCTCTTTGGCAGCCGCTCGCGTGGCCCCACAGCCCGTGGGGCTGCGGGCTTTCCGGCGGCCGTCAGCCTCGGCGACACCGGCGCCCACGTGGCGCCGCTGCGCCAGCCTGCGAAGCATTTTCCGGTAGGGCCGCGGCTCTGGCGGCAGCTCCCACGCCCGAAGAGCCAGGAGGGAAAACCGTGCCTCGTTGGAAAGCTCTTTGGCAGCCGCTCGCGTGGCCCCACAGCCCGTGGGGCTGCGGGCTTTCCGGCGGCCGTCAGCCTCGGCGACACCGGCGCCCACGTGGCGCCGCCACGCCAGCCTGCGAAGCATTTTCCGGTAGGGCCGCGGCTCTGGCGACAGCTCCCATGCCCGAAGAGCCAGGAGGGAAAGCCGTGCCTCGTTGGAAAGCTCTTTGGCAGCCGCTCGCGTGGCCCCACAGCCCGTGGGGCTGCGGGCTTTCCGGCGGCCGTCAGCCTCGGCGACACCGGCGCCCACGTGGCGCCGCTGCTCCAGCCTGCGAAGCATTTTCCGGTAGGGCCGCGGCTCTGGCGACAGTTCCCATGCCCGAAGAGCCAGGAGGGAAAGCCGTGCCTCGTTGGAAAGCTCTTTGGCAGCCTCTCGCGTGGCCCCACAGCCCGTGGGGCTGCGGGCTGTCCGGCGGCCGTCAGCCTCGGCGACACCGGCGCCCATGTGGCGCCGCCGCGCCAGCCTGCGAAGCATTTTCCGGTAGGGCCGCGGCTCTGGCGACAGCTCCCATGCCCGAAGAGCCAGGAGGGAAAGCCGTGCCTCGTTGGAAAGCTCTTTGGCAGCCGCTCGCGTGGCCCCACAGCCCGTGGGGCTGCGGGCTTTCCGGCGGCCGTCAGCCTCGGCGACACCGGCGCCCACGTGACGCCGCCGCACCAGCCTGCAAAGCATTTTCCGGTAGGGCCGCAGCTCTGGCGACAGCTCCCACGCCCGAAGAGCCAGGAGGGAAAGCCGTGCCTCGTTGGAAAGCTCTTTGGCAGCCGCTCGCGTGGCCCCACAGCCCGTGGGGCTGCGGGCTTTCCGGCGGCCGTCAGTCTCGGCGACACCGGCGCCCATGTGGCGCCGCCACGCCAGCCTGCGAAGCATTTTCCGGTAGGGCCGCGGCTCTGGCGACAGCTCCCATGCCCGAAGAGCCAGGAGGGAAAGCCGTGCCTCGTTGGAAAGCTCTTTGGCAGCCGCTCGCGTGGCCCCACAGCCCGTGGGGCTGCGGGCTTTCCGGCGGCCGTCAGCCTCGGCGACACCGGGGCCCACGTGGCGGCGCCGCGCCAGCCTGCGAAGCATTTTCCGGTAGGACCGCGGCTCTGGCGGCAGCTCCCACGCCCGAAGAGCCAGGAGGGAAAGCCGTGCCTCGTTGGAAAGCTCTTTGGCAGCCTCTCGCGTGGCCCCACAGCCCGTGGGGCTGCGGGCTTTCCGGCGGCCGTCAGCCTCGGCGACACCGGCGCCCACGTGACGCCGCCGCACCAGCCTGCAAAGCATTTTCCGGTAGGGCCGCAGCTCTGGCGACAGCTCCCACGCCCGAAGAGCCAGGTGGGAAAGCCGTGCCTCGTTGGAAAGCTCTTTGGCAGCCGCTCGCGTGGCCCCACAGCCCGTGGGGCTGCGGGCTTTCCGGCGGCCGTCAGCCTCGGCGACACCGGCGCCCACGTGGCGCCGCTGCGCCAGCCTGCGAAGCATTTTCCGGTAGGGCCGCGGCTCTGGCGGCAGCTCCCATGCCCGAAGAGCCAGGAGGGAAAGCCGTGCCTCGTTGGAAAGCTCTTTGGCAGCCGCTCGCGTGGCCCCACAGCCCGTGGGGCTGCGGGCTTTCCGGCGGCCGTCAGCCTCGGCGACACCGGCGCCCACGTGGCGCCGCTGCGCCAGCCTGCGAAGCATTTTCCGGTAGGGCCGCGGCTCTGGCGGCAGCTCCCATGCCCGAAGAGCCAGGAGGGAAAGCCGTGCCTCGTTGGAAAGCTCTTTGGCAGCCGCTCGCGTGGCCCCACAGCCCGTGGGGCTGCGGGCTTTCCGGCGGCCGTCAGCCTCGGCGACACCGGCGCCCATGTGGCGCCGCCACGCCAGCCTGCGAAGCATTTTCCGGTAGGGCCGCGGCTCTGGCGACAGCTCCCATGCCCGAAGAGCCAGGAGGGAAAGCCGTGCCTCGTTGGAAAGCTCTTTGGCAGCCGCTCGCGTGGCCCCACAGCCAGTGGGGCTGCGGGCTTTCCGCCGGCCGTCACCCTTGGCGACAGCTGCGACCACGTGGCGCTGCCGCGCCAGCCTGCGAAGCATTTTCCGGTAGGGCCGCGGCTCTGGCGACAGCTCCCACGCCCGAAGAGCCAGGTGGGAAAGCCGTGCCTCGTTGGAAAGCTCTTTGGCAGCCGCTCGCGTGGCCCCACAGCCCGTGGGGCTGCGGGCTTTCCGGCGGCCGTCAGCCTCGGCGACACCGGCGCCCACGTGGCGCCGCTGCGCCAGCCTGCGAAGCATTTTCCGGTAGGACCGCGGCTCTGGCGACAGCTCCCACGCCCGAAGAGCCAGGAGGGAAAGCCGTGCCTCGTTGGAAAGCTCTTTGGCAGCCGCTCGCGTGGCCCCACAGCCCGTGGGGCTGCGGGCTTTCCGGCGGCCGTCAGCCTCGGCGACACCGGCGCCCACGTGGCGCCGCCGCGCCAGCCTGCGAAGCATTTTCCGGTAGGGCCGCGGCTCTGGCGACAGCTCCCATGCCCGAAGAGCCAGGAGGGAAAGCCGTGCCTCGTTGGAAAGCTCTTTGGCAGCCGCTCGCGTGGCCCCACAGCCCGTGGGGCTGCGGGCTTTCCGGCGGCCGTCAGCCTCGGCGACACCGGCGCCCACGTGGCGCCGCCGCGCCAGCCTGCGAAGCATTTTCCGGTAGGGCCGCGGCTCTGGCGACAGCTCCCACGCCCGAGGAGCCAGGAGGGAAATCGTGCCTCGTTGGAAAGCTCTTTGGCAGCCGCTCGCGTGGCCCCACAGCCCGTGGGGCTGCGGGCTTTCCGGCGGCCGTCAGCCTCGGCGACACCGGCGCCCACGTGGCGCCGCCGCGCCAGCCTGCGAAGCATTTTCCGGTAGGGCCGCATCTCTGGCGACAGCTCCCACGCCCGAAGAGCCAGGAGGGAAAACCGTGCCTCGTTGGAAAGCTCTTTGGCAGCCGCTCGCGTGGCCCCACAGCCCGTGGGGCTGCGGGCTTTCCGGCGGCCGTCAGCCTCGGCGACACCGGCACCCACGTGGCGCCGCCGCGCCAGCCTGCAAAGCATTTTCCGGTAGGGCCGCGGCTCTGGCGACAGCTCCCACGCCCGAAGAGCCAGGAGGGAAAGCCGTGCCTCGTTGGAAAGCTCTTTGGCAGCCGCTCGCGTGGCCCCACAGCCCGTGGGGCTGCGGGCTTTCCAGCGGCCATCAGCCTCGGCGACACCTGCGACAACGTGGCGCCGCCGCGCCAGCCTGCAAAGCATTTTCCGGTAGGGCCGCGGCTCTGGCAACAGCTCCCACGCCCGAAGAGCCAGGAGGGAAAGCCGTGCCTCGTTGGAAAGCTCTTTGGCAGCCGCTCGCGTGGCCCCACAGCCCGTGGGGCTGCGGGCTTTCCGGCGGCCGTCAGCCTCGGCGACACCTGCGCCGACGTGGCGCAGCCGCGCCAGCCTGCGAAGCATTTTCCGGTAGGCCGCGGCTCTGGCGACAGCTCCCATGCCCGAAGAGCCAGGAGGGAAAGCCGTGCCTCGTTGGAAAGCTCTTTGGCAGCCGCTCGCGTGGCCCCACAGCCCGTGGGGCTGCGGGCTTTCCGGCGGCCGTCAGCCTCGGCGACACCGGCGCCCACGTGGCGCTGCCACGCCAGCCTGCGAAGCATTTTCCGGTAGGGCCGCGTGTCTCGCGACAGCTCCCACGCCCGAAGAGCCAGGAGGGAAAGCCATGCCTCGTTGGAAAGCTCTTTGGCAGCCGCTCGCGTGGCCCCACAGCCCGTGGGGCTGCGGGCTTTCCGGCGGCCGTCAGCCTCGGCGACACCGGCGCCCACGTGGCGCCGCCACGCCAGCCTGCGAAGCATTTTCTGGTAGGGCCACGGCTCTGGTGACAGCTCCCACGCCCGAAGAGCCAGGAGGGAAAGCCGTGCCTCGTTGGAAAGCTCTTTGGCAGCCGCTCGCGTGGCCCCACAGCCCGTGGGGCTGCGGGCTTTCCGGCGGCCGTCAGCCTCGGCGACACCTGCGACCACGTGGCGCCGCTGCGCCAGCCTGCGAAGCATTTTCCGGTAGGGCCGCGGCTCTGGCGACAGCTCCCACGCCCGAAGAGCCAGGAGGGAAAGCCGTGCCTCGTTGGAAAGCTCTTTGGCAGCCGCTCGCGTGGCCCCACAGCCCGTGGGGCTGCGGGCTTTCCGGCGGCCATCAGCCTCGGCGACACCGGCGCCCACGTGGCGCCGCCGCACCAGCCTGCAAAGCATTTTCCGGTAGGGCCGCGGCTCTGGCGACAGCTCCCACGCCCGAAGAGCCAGGAGGGAAAGCCGTGCCTCGTTGGAAAGCTCTTTGGTAGCCGCTCGCGTGGCCCCACAGCCCGTGGGGCTGCGGGCTTTCCGGCGGCCGTCAGCCTCGGCGACACCGGTGTCCACGTGGCGCCGCCACGGCCAGCCTGCGAAGCATTTTCCGGTAGGGCCGCGGCTCTGGCGACAGCTCCCACGCCCGAAGAGCCAGGAGGGAAAGCCGTGCCTCGTTGGAAAGCTCTTTGGCAGCCGCTCGCGTGGCCCCACAGCCCGTGGGGCTGCGGGCTTTCCAGCGGCCATCAGCCTCGGCGACACCTGCGACCACGTGGCGCCGCCGCGCCAGCCTGCAAAGCATTTTCCGGTACGGCCGCGGCTCTGGCGACAGCTCCCACGCCCGAAGAGCCAGGAGGGAAAGCCGTGCCTCGTTGGAAAGCTCTTTGGCAGCCGCTCACGTGGCCCCACAGCCCGTGGGGCTGCGGGCTTTCCGGCGGCCGTCAGCCTCGGCGACACTGGCGCCCATGTGGCGCTGCCACGCCAGCCTGCGAAGCATTTTCCGGTAGGGCCGCGGCTCTGGCGACAGCTCCCACGCCCGAAGAGCCAGGAGGGAAAGCCGTGCCTCGTTGGAAAGCTCTTTGGCAGCCGCTCGCGTGGCCCCACAGCCCGTGGGGCTGCGGGCTTTCCGGCGGCCGTCAGCCTCGGCGACACTGGCGCCCACGTGGCGCCGCCACGGCAGCCTGCGAAGCATTTTCCGTTAGGGCCGTGGCTCTGGCGACAGCTCCCACGCCCGAAGAGCCAGGAGGGAAAGCCGTGCCTCGTTGGAAAGCTCTTTGGCAGCCGCTCGCGTGGCCCCACAGCCCGTGGGGCTGCGGGCTTTCCGGCGGTCGTCAGCCTCGGCGACACCTGCGACCACGTGGCGCAGCCGCGCCAGCCTGCGAAGCATTTTCCGGTAGGCCGCGGCTCTGGCGACAGCTCCCATGCCCGAAGAGCCAGGAGGGAAAGCCGTGCCTCGTTGGAAAGCTCTTTGGCAGCCGCTCGCGTGGCCCCACAGCCCGTGGGGCTGCGGGCTTTCCGGCGGCCGTCAGCCTCGGCGACACTGGCGCCCACGTGGCGCCGCCACGCCAGCCTGCGAAGCATTTTCCGGTAGGGCCGCGGCTCTGGCGACAGCTCCCACGCCCGAAGAGCCAGGAGAGAAAGACGTGCCTCCCTGGAAAGCTCTTTGGCAGCCGCTCGCGTGGCCCCACAGCCCGTGGGGCTGCGGGCTTTCCGGCAGTCGTCAGCCTCGGCGACACCTGCGACCACGTGGCGCAGCCGCGCCAGCCTGCGAAGCATTTTCCGGTAGGCCGCGGCTCTGGCGACAGCTCCCATGCCCGAAGAGCCAGGAGGGAAAGCCGTGCCTCGTTGGAAAGCTCTTTGGCAGCCGCTCGCGTGGCCCCACAGCCCGTGGGGCTGCGGGCTTTCCGGCGGCCATCAGCCTCGGCGACACCTGCGACCACGTGGCGCCGCCGCGCCAGCCTGCAAAGCATTTTCCGGTAGTGCCGCGGCTCTGGCGACAGCTCCCACTCCCGAAGAGCCAGGAGGGAAAGCCGTGCCTCCTTGGAAAGCTCTTTGGCAGCCGCTCGCGTGGCCCCACAGCCCGTGGGGCTGCGGGCTTTCCGGCGGCCGTCAGCCTCCGCGACAACTGCGACCACGTGGCGCAGCCGCGCCATCCTGCGAAGCATTTTCCGGTAGGGCCGCGGCTCTGGCGACAGCTCCCATGCCCGAAGAGCCAGGAGGGAAAGCCGTGCCTCCTTGGAAAGCTCTTTGGCAGCCGCTCGCGTGGCCCCACAGCCCGTGGGGCTGCGGGCTTTCCGGCGGCCGTCAGCCTCGGCGACACCAGCGCCCACGTGGCGCCGCCACGCCAGCCTGCGAAGCATTTTCCGGTAGGGCCGCGGCTCTGGTGACAGCTCCCACGCCCGAAGAGCCAGGAGGGAAAGCCGTGCCTCGTTGGAAAGCTCTTTGGCAGCCGCTCGCGTGGCCCCACAGCCCGTGGGGCTGCGGGCTTTCCGGCGGCCGTCAGCCTCGGCGAAACCGGCGCCCACGTGGCGCCGCCGCGCCAGCGTGCGAAGCATTTTCCGGTAGGGCCGCGACTCTGGCGACATCTCCCACGCCCGAAGAGCCAGGAGGGAAAGCCGTGCCTCGTTGGAAAGCTCTTTGGCAGCCGCTCGCGTGGCCCCACAGCCCGTGGGGCTGCGGGCTTTCCGGCGGCCGTCAGCCTCGGCGACACCGGTGCCCACGTGGCGCCGCCACGCCAGCCTGCGAAGCATTTTCCGGTAGGGCCGCGGCTCTGGCGACAGCTCCCACGCCCGAAGAGCCAGGAGGGAAAGCCGTGCCTCGTTGGAAAGCTCTTTGGCAGCCGCTCGCGTGGCCCCACAGCCCGTGGGGCTGCGGGCTTTCCAGCGGCCATCAGCCTCGGCGACACCTGCGACCACGTGGCGTCGCCGCGCCAGCCTGCAAAGCATTTTCCGGTAGGGCCGCGGCTCTGGCGACAGCTCCCACGCCCGAAGAGCCAGGAGGGAAAGCCGTGCCTCGTTGGAAAGCTCTTTGGCAGCCGCTCGCGTGGCCCCACAGCCCGTGGGGCTGCGGGCTTTCCAGCGGCCATCAGCCTCGGCGACACCTGCGACCACGTGGCGCCGCCGCGCCAGCCTGCAAAGCATTTTCCGGTAGGGCCGCGTCTCTGGCGACAGCTCCCACGCCCGAAGAGCCAGGAGGGAAAGCCGTGCCTCGTTGGAAAGCTCTTTGGCAGCCGCTCGCGTGGCCCCACAGCCCGTGGGGCTGCGGGCTTTCCGGCGGCCGTCAGCCTCAGCGACATCTGCGACCACGTGGCGCAGCCGCGCCATCCTGCGAAGCATTTTCCGGTAGGGCCGCGGCTCTGGCGACAGCTCCCATGCCCGAAGAGCCAGGAGGGAAAGCCGTGCCTCGTTGGAAAGCTCTTTGGCAGCCGCTCGCGTGGCCCCACAGCCCGTGGGGCTGCGGGCTTTCCGGCGGCCGTTAGCCTCGGCGACACTGGCGCCCATGTGGCGCTGCCACGCCAGCCTGCGAAGCATTTTCCGGTAGGGCCGCGGCTCTGGCGACAGCTCCCACGCCCGAAGAGCCAGGAGGGAAAGCCGTGCCTCGTTGGAAAGCTCTTTGGCAGCCGCTCGCGTGGCCCCACAGCCCGTGGGGCTGCGGGCTTTCCAGCGGCCATCAGCCTCGGCGACACCTGCGACCACGTGGCGCCGCCGCGCCAGCCTGCAAAGCATTTTCCGGTACGGCCGCGGCTCTGGCGACAGCTCCCACTCCCGAAGAGCCAGGAGGGAAAGCCGTGCCTCCTTGGAAAGCTCTTTGGCAGCCGCTCGCGTGGCCCCACAGCCCGTGGGGCTGCGGGCTTTCCGGCGGCCGTCAGCCTCCGCGACAACTGCGACCACGTGGCGCAGCCGCGCCATCCTGCGAAGCATTTTCCGGTAGGGCCGCGGCTCTGGCGACAGCTCCCATGCCCGAAGAGCCAGGAGGGAAAGCCGTGCCTCGTTGGAAAGCTCTTTGGAAGCCGCTCGCGTGGCCCCACAGCCCGTGGGGCTGCGGGCTTTCCGGCGGCCGTCAGCCTCGGCGACACCGGCGCCCACGTGGCGCCGCCGCACCAGCCTGCGAAGTATTTTGCGCTACGGCCGTGGCTCTGGCGACAGCTCCCACGCCCGAAGAGCCAGGAGGGAAAGCCGTGCCTCGTTGGAAAGCTCTTTGGCAGCCGCTCGCGTGGCCCCACAGCCCGTGGGGCTGCGGGCTTTCCGGCGGCCATCAGCCTCGGCGACACCGGCGCCCACGTGGCGCCGCCGCGCCAGCCTGCAAAGCATTTTCCGGTAGGGCCGCGGCTCTGGCGACAGCTCCCACGCCCAAAGAGCCAGGAGGGAAAGCCGTGCCTCCTTGGAAAGCTCTTTGGCAGCCGCTCGCGTGGCCCCACAGCCCGTGGGGCTGCGGGCTTTCCGGTGGCCATCAGCCTCGGCGACACCGGCGCCCACGTGGCGCCGCCGCGCCAGCCTGCAAAGCATTTTCCGGTAGGGCCGCAGCTCTGGCGACAGCTCCCACGCCCGAAGAGCCAGGAGGGAAAGCCGTGCCTCGTTGAAAAGCTCTTTGGCAGCCGCTCGCGTGGCCCCACAGCCCGTGGGGCTGCGGGCTTTCCGGCGGCCGTCAGCCTCGGCGACACCGGCGCCCACGTGGCGCCGCTGCGCCAGCCTGCGAAGCATTTTCCGGTAGGGCCGCGGCTCTGGCGACAGCTCCCACGCCCGAAGAGCCAGGAGGGAAAGCCGTGCCTCGTTGGAAAGCTCTTTGGCAGCCGCTCGCGTGGCCCCACAGCCCGTGGGGCTGCGGGCTTTCCGGCGGCCGTCAGCCTCGGCGACACCGGCGCCCACGTGGCTCCGCCGCGCCAGCCTGCGAAGCATTTTCCGGTAGGGCCGCGGCTCTGGCGACAGCTCCCACGCCCGAAGAGCCAGGAGGGAAAGCCGTGCCTCGTTGGAAAGCTCTTTGGCAACCGCTCACGTGGCCCCACAGCCCGTGGGGCTGCGGGCTTTCCAGCGGCCATCAGCCTCGGCGACACCGGCGCCCACGTGGCGCCGCCGCGCCAGCCTGCAAAGCATTTTCCGGTAGGGCCGCGGCTCTGGCGACAGCTCCCACGCCCGAAGAGCCAGGAGGGAAAGCCGTGCCTCGTTGGAAAGCTCTTTGGCAGCCGCTCGCGTGGCCCCACAGCCCGTGGGGCTGCGGGCTTTCCGGCGGCCGTCAGCCTCGGCGACACCGTCACCCACGTGGCGCCGCCGCGCCAGCCTGCGAAGCATTTTCCGGTAGGGCCGCGGCTCTGGCGACAGCTCCCACGCCCGAAGAGCCAGGAGGGAAAGCCGTGCCTCGTTGGAAAGCTCTTTGGCAGCCGCTCGCGTGGCCCCACAGCCCGTGGGGCTGCGGGCTTTCCAGCGGCCGTGAGCCTCGGCGACACCGGCGCCCACGTGGCGCCGCTGCGCCAGCCTGCGAAGCATTTTCCGGTAGGGCCGCGGCTCTGGCGACAGCTCCCACGCCCGAAGAGCCAGGAGGGAAAGCCGTGCCTCCTTGGAAAGCTCTTTGGCAGCTGCTCGCGTGGCCCCACAGCCCGTGGGGCTGCGGGCTTTCCGGCAGCCGTCAGCCTCGGCGACACCAGCGCCCACGTGGCGCCGGCGCACCAGCCTGCAAAGCATTTTCCGGTAGGGCCGCGGCTCTGGCGAAAGCTCCCATGCCCGAACAGCCAGGAGGGAAAGCCGTGCCTCATTGGAAAGCTCTTTGGCAGCCGCTCGCGTGGCCCCACAGCCCGTGGGGCTGCGGGCTTTCCGGCGGCCATCAGCCTCGGCGACACCGGCGCCCACGTGGCGCCGCTGCGCCAGCCTTTGAAGCATTTTCCGGTAGGACTGCAGCTCTGGCGACAGCTCCCACGCCCGAAGAGCCAGGAGGGAAAGCCGTGCCTCGTTGGAAAGCTCTTTGGCAGCCGCTCGCGTGGCCCCACAGCCCGTGGGGCTGCGGGCTTTCCGGCGGCCGTCAGCCTCGGCGACACCGGCGCCCACGTGTTGCCGCCGCGCCAGCCTGCGAAGCATTTTCCGGTAGGGCCGCGGGCTCTGGCGACATCTCCCACGCCCGAAAAAAAGAGCCAGGAGGGAAAGCCATGCCTCCTTGGAAAGCTCTTTGGCAGCTGCTCACGTGCCCCCACAGCCCGTGGGGCTGCGGGCTTTCCAGCGGCCGTGAGCCTCGGCGACACCGGCGCCCACGCGGCGCAGCCGCACCAGCTGCGAAGCATTTTCCGGTAGGGCCGTGGCTCTGGCGACAGCTCCCACGCCCGAAGAGCCAGGAGGGAAAGCCGTGCCTCGTTGGAAAGCTCTTTGGCAGCCGCTCGCGTGGCGCCACAGCCCGTGGGGCTGCGGGCTTTCCGGCGGCCGTGAGCCTCGGCGACACCGGCGCCTACGTGGCGCCGCCACGCCAGCCTGCGAAGCATTTTCCGGTAGGGCCGTGGCTCTGGCGACAGCTCCCACGCCCGAAGAGCCAGGAGGGAAAGCCGTGCCTCCTTGGAAAGCTCTTTGGCAGCCGCTCGCGTGGCCCCCACAGCCCGTGGGGCTGCGGGCTTTCCAGCGACCGTGAGCCTCGGCGACACCGGGCGCCTACGTGGTGCAGCCGCGCCAGCCTGCGAAGCATTTTCCGGTAGGGCCGCGGCTCTGGCGACAGCTCCCACGCCCGAAGAGCCAGGAGGGAAAGCCGTGCCTCGTTGGAAAGCTCTTTGGCAGCCGCTCGCGTGCCCCACAGCCCGTGGGGCTGCGGGGTTCCGGCGGCCGTCAGCCTCGGCGACACCTGCGACCACGTGGCGCCAGCCGCTTCAGCCTGCGAAGCATTTTCCGGTAGGGCTGCATCTCTGGCGACAGCTCCCACGCCCGAAGAGCCAGGAGGGAAAGCCGTGCCTCGTTGGAAAGCTCTTTGGCAGCCGCTCGCGTGGCCCCACAGCCCGTGGGGCTGCGGGCTTTCCGGCGGCCGTCAGCCTCGGCGACACCGGCGCCCACGTGGCGCCGCCGCGCCAGCCTGCGAAGCATTTTCCGGTAGGGCCGCGGCTCTGGCGACAGCTCCCACGCCCGAAGAGCCAGGAGGGAAAGCCGTGCCTCGTTGGAAAGCTCTTTGGCAGCCGCTCGCGTGGCCCCACAGCCCGTGGGGCTGCGGGCCTTTCCGGCAGCCGTCAGCCTCGGCGACACCAGCGCCCACGTGGCGCCGGCGCACCAGCCTGCAAAGCATTTTCCGGTAGGAGGGCCGCGGCTCTGGCGACAGCTCCCATGCCCCGAACAGCCAGGAGGGAAAGCCGTGCCTCATTGGAAAGCTCTTTGGCAGCCGCTCGCGTGGCCCCACAGCCCGTGGGGCTGCGGGCTTTCCGGCGGCCATCAGCCTCGGCGACACCGGCGCCCACGTGCGCCGCTGCGCCAGCCTTTGAAGCATTTTCCGGTAGGACTGCAGCTCTGGCGACAGCTCCCACGCCCGAAGAGCCAGGAGGGAAAGCCGTGCCTCCTTGGAAAGCTCTTTGGCAGCCGCTCGCGTGGCCCCACAGCCCGTGGGGCTGCGGGCTTTCCCAGCGGTCGTGAGCCTCGGCGACACCTTCGCCCACGTGTTGCCGCCGCGCCAGCCTGCGAAGCATTTTCCGGTTAGGGCGCGGCTCTGGCGACAGCTCCCCACGCCCGAAGAGCCAGGAGGGAAAGCCGTGCCTCGTTGGAAAGCTCTTCTGGCAGCCGCTCGCGTGGCGCCACAGCCCGTGGGGCTGCGGGCTTTCCGGCGGCCGTGAGCCTCGGCGACACCGGCGCCCACGTGGCGCCTCCACGCCAGCCTGCGAAGCATTTTCCGGTAGGGCCCGCGGCTCTGGCGACAGCTCCCACGCCCGAGAGCCAGGAGGGAAAGCCGTGCCTCCTTGGAAAGCTCTTTGGCAGCCGCTCGCGTGGCCCCACAGCCCGTGGGGCTGCGGGCTTTCCAGCGACCGTGAGCCCTCGGCGACACCGGTGCCTACGTGGCGCAGCCGCGCCAGCCTGCGAAGCATTTTCCGGTAGGGCCGCGGCTCTGGCGACAGCTCCCACGCCCGAAGAGCCAGGAGGGGAAAGCCGTGCCTCGTTGGAAAAGCTCTTTGGCAGCCCGCTCGCGTGGCCCCACAGCCCGTGGGGCTGCAGGCTTTCCGGCGGCCGTCAGCCTCGGCGACACCTGCGACCACGTGGCGCAGCCGCTTCAGCTGCGAAGCATTTTCCGGTAGGGCCCGCATCTCTGGCGACAGCTCCACGCCCGAAGAGCCAGGAGGGAAAGCCGTGCCTCGTTGGAAAGCCCTTTGGCAGCCCGCTCGCGTGGCCCCACAGCCCGTGGGGCTGCGGGCTTTCCGGCGGCCGTCAGCCTCGGCGACACCGGCGCCCACGTGACGCCGCCGCACCAGCCTGCAAAGCATTTTCCGGTAGGGCCGCGTCTCTCGCGACAGCTCCCACGCCCGAAGAGCCAGGAGGGAAAGCCGTGCCCTCGTTGGAAAGCTCTTTGGCAGGCCGCTCGCGTGGCCCCCACAGCCCGTGGGGCTGCGGGCTTTCGGCGGCCCGTCAGCCTCGGCGACACCGGCGCCCACGTGGCGTCGCGGCGCCAGCCTGCGAAGCATTTTCCGGTAGGACCGCGGCTCTGGCGACAGCTCCCATGCCCGAAGAGCCAGGAGGAAAGCCGTGCCCTCGTTGGAAAGCTCTTTGGCAGCCGCTCGCGTGGCCCCACAGCCCGTGGGGCTGCGGGCTTTCCGGCGGCCGTCAGCCTCGGCGACACCGGCGCCCACGTGGCGCCGCTGCGCCAGCCTGCGAAGCATTTTCCGGTAGGGCCGCGGCTCTGGCGACAGCTCCCACGCCCCGAAGAGCCAGGAGGGAAAGCCGTGCCTCGTTGGAAAGCTCTTTGGCCTCTCGCGTGGCCCCACAGCCCGTGGGGCTGCGGGCTGTCCGGCGGCCGTCAGCCTCGGCGACACCGGCGCCCACGTGGCGCCGCTGCGCCAGCCTGCGAAGCATTTTCTGGTAGGGCCGCGGCTCTGGCGACAGCTCCCACGCCCGAAGAGCCAGGAGGGAAAGCCGTGCCTCGTTGGAAAGCTCTTTGGCAGCCGCTCGCGTGGCCCACAGCCCGTGGGGCTGCGGGCTTTCCGGCGGCCGTCAGCCTCGGCGACACCGGTGCCCACGTGGCGCCGCTGCGCCAGCCTGCGAAGCATTTTCCGGTAGGACCGCGGGTCTGGCGGCAGCTCCCCACGCCCGAAGAGCCAGGAGGGAAAGCCGTGCCTCGTTGGAAAGCTCTTTGGCAGCCGCTCGCGTGGCCCCCACAGCCCGTGGGGCTGCGGGCTTTCCGGCGGCCGTCAGCCTCGGCGACACCGGCGCCCACGTGGCGCCGCCGCGCCAGCCTGCGAAGCATTTTCCGGTAGGGCCGCGGCTCTGGCGACAGCTCCCCACGCCCGAAGAGCCAGGAGGGAAAGCCGTGCCTCGTTGGAAAGCTCTTTGGCAGCCTCTCGCGTGGCCCCACAGCCCGTGGGGCTGCGGGCTTTCCGGCGGCCCGTCAGCCTCTTCAACACCGGCGCCCACGTGACGCCGCTGCGCCAGCCTGCGAAGCATTTTCTGGTAGGGCCGCGGCTCTGGCGACATCTCCCACGCCCGAAGAGCCAGGAGGGAAAGCCGTGCCTCGTTGGAAAGCTCTTTGGCAGCCGCTCGCCGTGGCCCCCACAGCCCGTGGGGCTGCGGGCTTTCCGGCGGCCGTCAGCCTCGGCGACACCGGCGCCCACGTGACGCCGCCGCACCAGCCTGCAAAGCATTTTCCGGTAGGGCCGCGGCTCTGGCGACAGCTCCCACGCCCGAAGAGCCAGGTGGGAAAGCCGTGCCTCGTTGGAAAGCTCTTTGGCAGCCGCTCGCGTGGCCCCACAGCCCGTGGGGCTGCGGGCTTTCCGGCGGCCGTCAGCCTCAGTGACACCGCCACCCACGTGGCGCCGCTGCGCTAGCCTGCGAAGCATTTTCCGGTAGAGCGGCGCTGGCGGAAGCTCCCACGCCCCAAGAGCCAGGAGGGAAAGCCGTGCCTCGTTGGAAAGCCCTTTGGCAGCCGCTCGCGTGGCCCCACCGCCCGTGGGGCTGCGGGCTTTCCGGCGGCCGTGAGCTTCGGCGACACCGGCGCCCACGTGGCGCCGCCACGCCAGCCTGCGAAGCATTTTCGGGTAGGGCCGCGGCTCTGGCGACAGCTCCCACGCCCGAATTGCCAGGAGGGAAAGCCATGCCTCGTTGGAAAGCTCTTTGGCAGCCGCTCGCGTGGCCCCACAGCCCGTGGGGCTGCGGGCTTTCCGGCCGCCGTAAGCGTCGGCGACACCGGCGCCCACGTGGCGCCGCCGCGCCAGGCTGCGAAGCATTTTCCGGTAGGGCCGCGTCTCTGGCGACAGCTCCCACGCCCGAAGAGCCAGGAGGGAAAGCCGTGCCTCGTTGGAAAGCTCTTTGGCAGCCGCTCGCGTGGCCCCACAGCCCGTGGGGCTGCGGGCTTTCCGGCGGCCGTCAGCCTCGGCGACACCGGCGCCCACGTGGCGCCGCTGCGCCAGCCTGCGAAGCATTTTCCGGTAGGGCCGCGGCTCTGGCGACAGCTCCCACGCCCGAAGAGCCAGGAGGGAAAGCCGTGCCTCGTTGGAAAGCTCTTTGGCAGCCTCTCGCGTGGCCCCACAGCCCGTGGGGCTGCGGGCTGTCCGGTGGCCGTCAGCCTCGGCGACACCGGCGCCCACGTGGCGCCGCTGCGCCAGCCTGCGAAGCATTTTCTGGTAGGGCCGCGGCTCTGGCGACAGCTCCCACGCCCGAAGAGCCAGGAGGGAAAGCCGTGCCTCGTTGGAAAGCTCTTTGGCAGCCGCTCGCGTGGCCCCACAGCCCGTGGGGCTGCGGGCTTTCCGGCGGCCGTCAGCCTCGGCGACACCGGCGCCCACGTGACGCCGCCGCACCAGCCTGCAAAGCATTTTCCGGTAGGGCCGCAGCTCTGGCGACAGCTCCCACGCCCGAAGAGCCAGGTGGGAAAGCCGTGCCTCGTTGGAAAGCTCTTTGGCAGCCGCTCGCGTGGCCCCACAGCCCGTGGGGCTGCGGGCTTTCCGGCGGCTGTCAGCCTCGGCGACACCGGCGCCCACGTGGCGCCGCTGCGCCAGCCTGCGAAGCATTTTCCCGTAGGACCGCGGCTCTGGCGGCAGCTCCCACGCCCGAAGAGCCAGGAGGGAAAGCCGTGCCTCGTTGGAAATCTCTTTGGCAGCCGCTCGCGTGGCCCCACAGCCCGTGGGGCTGCGGGCTTTCCGGCGGCCGTCAGCCTCGGCGACACCGGCGCCCACGTGGCGCCGCCGCGCCAGCCTGCGAAGCATTTTCCGGTAGGGCCGCGGCTCTGGCGACAGCTCCCACGCCCGAAGAGCCAGGAGGGAAAGCCGTGCCTCGTTGGAAATCTCTTTGGCAGCCGCTCGCGTGGCCCCACAGCCGTGGGGCTGCGGGCTTTCCGGTGGCCGTCAGCCTCGGCGACACCGGCGCCCATGTGGCGCCGCTGCGCCAGCCTGCGAAGCATTTTCCGGTAGGACCGCGGCTCTGGCGGCATCTCCCACGCCCGAAGAGCCAGGAGGGAAAGCCGTGCCTCGTTGGAAAGCTCTTTGGCAGCCGCTCGCGTGGCCCCACAGCCCGTGGGGCTGCGGGCTTTCCGGCGGCCGTCAGCCTCGGCGACACCGGCGCCCATGTGGCGCCGCCACGCCAGCCTGCGAAGCATTTTCCGGTAGGGCCGCGGCTCTGGCGACAGCTCCCATGCCCGAAGAGCCAGGAGGGAAAGCCGTGCCTCGTTGGAAAGCTCTTTGGCAGCCGCTCGCGTGGCCCCACAGCCCGTGGGGCTGCGGGCTTTCCGGCGGCCGTCAGCCTCGGCGACACCGGCGCCCACGTGGCGCCGCCGCGCCAGCCTGCGAAGCATTTTCTGGTAGGGCCGCGGCTCTGGCGACAGCTCCCATGCCCGAAGAGCCAGGAGGGAAAGCCGTGCCTCGTTGGAAAGCTCTTTGGCAGCCGCTCGCGTGGCCCCACAGCCCGTGGGGCTGCGGGCTTTCCGGCCGCCGTAAGCGTCGGCGACACCGGCGCCCACGTGGCGCCGCCGCGCCAGGCTGCGAAGCATTTTCCGGTAGGGCCGCGTCTCTCGCGACAGCTCCCACGCCCGAAGAGCCAGGAGGGAAAGCCATGCCTCGTTGGAAAGCTCTTTGGCAGCCGCTCGCGTGGCCCCACAGCCCGTGGGGCTGCGGGCTTTCCGGCGGCCGTCAGCCTCGGCGACACCGGCGCCCACGTGGCGCCGCTGCGCCAGCCTGCGAAGCATTTTCCGGTAGGACCGCGGCTCTGGCGACAGCTCCCATGCCCGAAGAGCCAGGAGGGAAAGCCGTGCCTCGTTGGAAAGCTCTTTGGCAGCCGCTCGCGTGGCCCCACAGCCCGTGGGGCTGCGGGCTTTCCGGCGGCCGTCAGCCTCGGCGACACCGGCGCCCACGTGGCGCCGCTGCGCCAGCCTGCGAAGCATTTTCCGGTAGGACCGCGGCTCTGGCGACAGCTCCCACGCCCGAAGAGCCAGGAGGGAAAGCCGTGCCTCGTTGGAAAGCTCTTTGGCAGCCGCTCGCGTGGCCCCACAGCCCGTGGGGCTGCGGGCTTTCCGGCGGCCGTCAGCCTCGGCGACACCGGCGCCCACGTGGCGCCGCTGCGCCAGCCTGCGAAGCATTTTCTGGTAGGGCCGCGGCTCTGGCGACAGCTCCCACGCCCGAAGAGCCAGGAGGGAAAGCCGTGCCTCGTTGGAAAGCTCTTTGGCAGCCGCTCGCGTGGCCCCACAGCCCGTGGGGCTGCGGGCTTTCCGGCGGCCGTCAGCCTCGGCGACACCGGCGCCCACGTGACGCCGCCGCACCAGCCTGCAAAGCATTTTCCGGTAGGGCCGCAGCTCTGGCGACAGCTCCCACGCCCGAAGAGCCAGGTGGGAAAGCCGTGCCTCGTTGGAAAGCTCTTTGGCAGCCGCTCGCGTGGCCCCACAGCCCGTGGGGCTGCGGGCTTTCCGGCGGCCGTCAGCCTCGGCGACACCGGCGCCCACGTGGCGCCGCCGCGCCAGCCTGCGAAGCATTTTCCGGTAGGGCCGCGGCTCTGGCGACAGCTCCCACGCCCGAAGAGCCAGGAGGGAAAGCCGTGCCTCGTTGGAAAGCTCTTTGGCAGCCGCTCGCGTGGCCCCACAGCCCGTGGGGCTGCGGGCTTTCCGGCGGCCGTCAGCCTCGGCGACACCGGCGCCCATGTGGCGCCGCTGCGCCAGCCTGCGAAGCATTTTCCGGTAGGACCGCGGCTCTGGCGGCAGCTCCCACGCCCGAAGAGCCAGGAGGGAAAGCCGTGCCTCGTTGGAAAGCTCTTTGGCAGCCGCTCGCGTGGCCCCACAGCCCGTGGGGCTGCGGGCTTTCCGGCGGCCGTCAGCCTCGGCGACACCGGCGCCCATGTGGCGCCGCCACGCCAGCCTGCGAAGCATTTTCCGGTAGGGCCGCGGCTCTGGCGACAGCTCCCATGCCCGAAGAGCCAGGAGGGAAAGCCGTGCCTCGTTGGAAAGCTCTTTGGCAGCTGCTCGCGTGGCCCCACAGCCCGTGGGGCTGCGGGCTTTCCGGCGGCCGGTCAGCCTCGGCGACACCGGCGCCCACGTGGCGCCGCTGCGCCAGCCTGCGAAGCATTTTCTGGTAGGACCGCGGCTCTGGCGGCAGCTCCCACGCCCGAAGAGCCAGGAGGGAAAGCCGTGCCTCGTTGGAAAGCTCTTTGGCAGCCGCTCGCGTGGCCCCACAGCCCGTGGGGCTGCGGGGCTTTCCGGCGGCCGTCAGCCTCGGCGACACCGGCGCCCATGTGGCGCCGCTGCGCCAGCCTGCGAAGCATTTTCCGGTAGGGCCGCGGCTCTGGCGACAGCTCCCATGCCCGAAGAGCCAGGAGGGAAAGCCGTGCCTCGTGGGAAAGCTCTTTGGCAGCCGCTCGCGTGGCCCCCACAGCCCGTGGGGCTGCGGGCTTTCCGGCGGCCGTCAGCCTCGGCGACACCGGCGCCCATGTGGCGCCGGCTGCGCCAGTCTGCGAAGCATTTTCCGGTAGGGCCGCGGCTCTGGCGACAGCTCCCACGCCCGAAGAGCCAGGAGGGAAAGCCGTGCCTCGTTGGAAAGCTCTTTGGCAGCCTCTCGCATGGCCCCACAGCCCGTGGGGCGTGCGGGCTGTCCGGCGGCCGTCAGCCTCGGCGACACCGGCGCCCATGTGGCGCCGCTGCGCCAGCCTGCGAAGCATTTTCTGGTAGGGCCGCGGCTCTGGCGACAGCTCCCACGCCGAAGAGCCAGGAGGGAAAGCCGTGCCTCGTTGGAAAGCTCTTTGGCAGCCGCTCGCGTGGCCCCACAGCCCGTGGGGCTGCGGGCTTTCCGGCGGCCGTCAGCCTCGGCGACACCGGCGCCCACGTGACGCCGCCGCACTAGCCTGCAAAGCATTTTCCGGTATGGCCGCAGCTCTGGCGACAGCTCCCACGCCCGAAGAGCCAGGTGGGAAAGCCGTGCCTCGTTGGAAAGCTCCTTGGCAGCCGCTCGCGTGGCCCCACTGCCCGTGGGTCTGCGGGCTTTCCGGCGGGCCGTCAGCCTCGGCGACACCGGCGCCCACGTGGCGCCGCTGCGCCAGCCTGCGAAGCATTTTCCGGTAGGACCCGCGGCTCTGGCGACAGCTCCCACGCCCGAAGAGCCAGGAGGGAAAGCCCGTGCCCTCGTTGGAAAGCTCTTTGGCAGCCTCTCGCGTGGCCCCACAGCCCGTGGGGCTGCGGGCTGTCCGGCGGCCGTCAGCCTCGGCGACCACCGACGCCCACGTGGCGCCGCTGCGCCAGCCTGCGAAGCATTTTCTGGTAGGGCCGCGGCTCTGGCGACAGCTCCCACGCCCGAAGAGCCAAGGAGGGAAAGCCGTGCCTCGTTGGAAAGCTCTTTGGCAGCCGCTCGCGTGGCGCCACAGCCCGTGGGGCTGCGGGCTTTCCGGCGGGCCGTGAGCCTCGGGCGACACCGGCGCCTACGTGGCGCCGGCCCACGCCAGCCTGCGAAGCATTTTCCGGTAGGGCCGTGGCTCTGGCGACAGCTCCCACGCCCCGAAGAGCCAGGAGGGAAAGCCGTGCCTCCTTGGAAACCTCTTTGGCAGCCGCTCGCGTGGCCCCACAGCCCGTGGGGCTGCGGGCTTTCCAGCGACCGTGAGCCTCGGCGACACCGGGCGCCTACGTGGTGCAGCCGCGCCAGCCTGCGAAGCATTTTCCGGTAGGGGCCGCGGCTCTGGCGACAGCTCCCACGCCCGAAGAGCCAGGAGGGGAAAGCCGTGCCTCGTTGGAAAGCTCTTTGGCAGCCGCTCGCGTGGCCCCACAGCCCGTGGGGCTGCGGGGTTTCCGGCGGCCGTCAGCCTCGGCGACACCTGCGACCACGTGGCGCAGCCGCTTCAGCTGCGAAGCATTTTCCGGTAGGGCTGCATCTCTGGCGACAGCTCCCACGCCGAAGAGCCAGGAGGGAAAGCCGTGCCTCGTTGGAAAGCTCTTTGGCAGCCGCTCGCGTGGCCCCACAGCCCGTGGGGCTGCGGGCTTTCCGCCGGCCGTCAGCCTCGGCGACACCGGCGCCCACGTGGCGCCGCCGCGCCAGCCTGCGAAGCATTTTCCGGTAGGGGCCGCGGCTCTGGCGACAGCTCCCACGCCCGAAGAGCCAGGAGGGAAAGCCGTGCCTCGTTGGAAAGCTCTTTGGCAGCCGCTCGCGTGGCCCCACAGCCCGTGGGGCTGCGGGCTTTCCGGCAGCCGTCAGCCTCGGCGACACCAGCGCCCACGTGGCGCCGGCGCACCAGCCTGCAAAGCATTTTCCGGTAGGGCCGCGGCTCTGGCGACAGCTCCCCATGCGCCCGAACAGCCAGGAGGGAAAGCCGTGCCTCATTGGGAAAGCTCTTTGGCAGCCGCCGCTCGCGTGGGCCCAACAGCCCGTGGGGCTGCGGGCTTTCCGGCGGCCAT
The DNA here is from genome assembly GCF_028500815.1 of Rissa tridactyla. Classification (NCBI taxonomy): domain Eukaryota; kingdom Metazoa; phylum Chordata; class Aves; order Charadriiformes; family Laridae; genus Rissa; species Rissa tridactyla. Next base: position 3,501 of record NW_026529667.1, on the reverse strand, counting down.
CAGCCTCGGCGACACCGGCGCCCACGTGGCGCCGCTGCGCCAGCCTTTGAAGCATTTTCCGGGTAGGACTGCAGCTCTGGCGACAGCTCCCACGCCCGAAGCTCCTTGGAAAGCTCTTTGGCAGCCGCTCGCGTGGCCCCACAGCCCGTGGGGCTGCGGGCCTTCCAGCGGTCGTGAGCCTCGGCGACACCTTCGCCCACGTGTTGCCGCCGCGCCAGCCTGCGAAGCATTTTCCGGTAGGGCCGCGGCTCTGGCGACAGCTCCCACGCCCGAAGAGCCAGGAGGGAAAGCTGTGCCTCGTTGGAAAGCTCTTTGGCAGCCGCTCGCGTGGCGCCACAGCCCGTGGGGCTGCGGGCTTTCCGGCGGCCGTGAGCCTCGGCGACACCGGCGCCCACGTGGCGCCTCCACGCCAGCCTGCGAAGCATTTTCCGGTAGGGCCGCGGCTCTGGCGACAGCTCCCACGCCCGAAGAGCCAGGAGGGAAAGCCGTGCCTCCTTGGAAAGCTCTTTGGCAGCCGCTCGCGTGGCCCCACAGCCCGTGGGGCTGCGGGCTTTCCAGCGACCGTGAGCCTCGGCGACACCGGCGCCTACGTGGCGCAGCCGCGCCAGCCTGCGAAGCATTTTCCGGTAGGGCCGCGGCTCTGGCGACAGCTCCCACGCCCGAAGAGCCAGGAGGGAAAGCCGTGCCTCGTTGGAAAGCTCTTTGGCAGCCGCTCGCGTGGCCCCACAGCCCGTGGGGCTGCAGGCTTTCCGGCGGCCGTCAGCCTCGGCGACACCTGCGACCACGTGGCGCAGCCGCTTCAGCCTGCAAAGCATTTTCCGGTAGGGCCGCATCTCTGGCGACAGCTCCCACGCCCGAAGAGCCAGGAGGGAAAGCCGTGCCTCGTTGGAAAGCTCTTTGGCAGCCGCTCGCGTGGCCCCACAGCCCGTGGGGCTGCGGGCTTTCCGGCGGCCGTCAGCCTCGGCGACACCGGCGCCCACGTGACGCCGCCGCACCAGCCTGCAAAGCATTTTCCGGTAGGGCCGCGGCTCTGGCGACAGCTCCCACGCCCGAAGAGCCAGGAGGGAAAGCCGTGCCTCGTTGGAAAGCTCTTTTCAGCCGCTCGCGTGGCCCCTCAGCCCGTGAGGCTGCGGGCTTTCCAGCGGCCATCAGCCTCGGCGACACCTGCGCCCACGTGGCGCCGCCGCGCCAGCCTGCGAAGCATTTTCCGGTAGGGCCGCGGCTCTGGCGACAGCTCCCACGCCCAAAGAGCCAGGAGGGAAAGCCGTGCCTCGTTGAAAAGCTCTTTGGCAGCCGCTCGCGTGGCCCCACAGCCCGTGGGGCTGCGGGCTTTCCGGCGGCCGTCAGCCTCGGCGACACCGGCGCCCACGTGACGCCGCCGCACCAGCCTGCAAAGCATTTTCCGGTAGGGCCGCAGCTCTGGCGACAGCTCCCACGCCCGAAGAGCCAGGAGGGAAAGCCGTGCCTCGTTGGAAAGCTCTTTGGCAGCCGCTCGCGTGGCCCCACTGCCCGTGGGGCTGCGGGCTTTCCGGCGGCCGTCAGCCTCAGCGACACCGGCGCCCACGTGGCGCCGCTGCGCCAGCCTGCGAAGCATTTTCCGGTAGAGCGGCGCTGGCGGCAGCTCCCACGCCCCAAGAGCCAGGAGGGAAAGACGTGCCTCGTTGGAAATCCCTTTGGCAGCCGCTCGCGTGGCCCCACCGCCCGTGGGGCTGCGGGCTTTCCAGCGGCCGTGAGCTTCGGCGACACCAGCGCCCACGTGGCGCCGCCACGCCAGCCTGCGAAGCATTTTCGGGTAGGGCCGCGGCTCTGGCGACAGCTCCCACGCCCGAATTGCCAGGAGGGAAAGCCGTGCCTCGTTGGAAAGCTCTTTGGCAGCCGCTCGCGTGGCCCCACAGCCCGTGGGGCTGCGGGCTTTCCGGCCGCCGTAAGCGTCGGCGACACCGGCGCCCACGTGGCGCCGCCGCGCCAGGCTGCGAAGCATTTTCCGGTAGGGCCGCGTCTCTCGCGACAGCTCCCACGCCCGAAGAGCCAGGAGGGAAAGCCGTGCCTCGTTGGAAAGCTCTTTGGCAGCCGCTCGCGTGGCCCCACAGCCCGTGGGGCTGCGGGCTTTCCGGCGGCCGTCAGCCTCGGCGACACCGGCGCCCACGTGGCGCCGCTGCGCCAGCCTGCGAAGCATTTTCCGGTAGGACCGCGGCTCTGGCGACAGCTCCCATGCCCGAAGAGCCAGGAGGGAAAGCCGTGCCTCGTTGGAAAGCTCTTTGGCAGCCGCTCGCGTGGCCCCACAGCCCGTGGGGCTGCGGGCTTTCCGGCGGCCGTCAGCCTCGGCGACACCGGCGCCCACGTGGCGCCGCTGCGCCAGCCTGCGAAGCATTTTCCGGTAGGGCCGCGGCTCTGGCGACAGCTCCCACGCCCGAAGAGCCAGGAGGGAAAGCCGTGCCTCGTTGGAAAGCTCTTTGGCAGCCTCTCGCGTGGCCCCACAGCCCGTGGGGCTGCGGGCTGTCCGGCGGCCGTCAGCCTCGGCGACACCGGCGCCCACGTGGCGCCGCTGCGCCAGCCTGCGAAGCATTTTCTGGTAGGGCCGCGGCTCTGGCGACAGCTCCCACGCCCGAAGAGCCAGGAGGGAAAGCCGTGCCTCGTTGGAAAGCTCTTTGGCAGCCGCTCGCGTGGCCCCACAGCCCGTGGGGCTGCGGGCTTTCCGGCGGCCGTCAGCCTCGGCGACACCGGTGCCCACGTGGCGCCGCTGCGCCAGCCTGCGAAGCATTTTCCGGTAGGACCGCGGGTCTGGCGGCAGCTCCCACGCCCGAAGAGCCAGGAGGGAAAGCCGTGCCTGGTTGGAAAGCTCTTTGGCAGCCGCTCGCGTGGCCCCACAGCCCGTGGGGCTGCGGGCTTTCCGGCGGCCGTCAGCCTCGGCGACACCGGCGCCCACGTGGCGCCGCCGCGCCAGCCTGCGAAGCATTTTCCGGTAGGGCCGCGGCTCTGGCGACAGCTCCCACGCCCGAAGAGCCAGGAGGGAAAGCCGTGCCTCGTTGGAAAGCTCTTTGGCAGCCTCTCGCGTGGCCCCACAGCCCGTGGGGCTGCGGGCTTTCCGGCGGCCGTCAGCCTCGGCAACACCGGCGCCCACGTGGCGCCGCCCGCGCCAGCCTGCGAAGCATTTTCTGGTAGGGCCGCGGCTCTGGCGACAGCTCCCACGCCCGAAGAGCCAGGTGGGAAAGCCGTGCCTCGTTGGAAAGCTCTTTGGCAGCCGCTCACGTGGCCCCACAGCCCGTGGGGCTGCGGGCTTTCCGGCGGCCGTCAGCCTCAGTGACACCGCCACCCACGTGGCGCCGCTGCGCCAGCCTGCGAAGCATTTTCCGGTAGAGCGGCGCTGGCGGAAGCTCCCACGCCCCAAGAGCCAGGAGGGAAAGCCGTGCCTCGTTGGAAAGCCCTTTGGCAGCCGCTCGCGTGGCCCCACCGCCCGTGGGGCTGCGGGCTTTCCGGCGGCCGTGAGCTTCGGCGACACCG
>NW_026529666.1:0-69862 GCF_028500815.1 Rissa tridactyla | reverse complement strand
CTCTTCGGGCGTGGGAGCTGTCGCCAGAGACGCGGCCCTACCGGAAAATGCTTTGCAGGCTGGCGCGGCGGCGCCACGTGGGCGCCGGTGTCGCCGAGGCTGACGGCCACCGGAAAGCCCGCAGCCCCACGGGCTGTGGGGCCACGCGAGCGGCTGCCAAAGAGCTTTCCAACGAGGCACGGCTTTCCTCCTGGCTCTTCGGGCGTGGGAGCTGTCGCCAGAGACGCGGCCCTACCGGAAAATGCTTCGCAGGCTGGCGCGGCGGCGCCACGTGGGTGCTGGTGTCGCCGAGGCTGACGGCCGCCGGAAAGCCCGCAGCCCCACGGGCTGTGGGGCCACGCGAGCGGCTGACAAAGAGCTTTCCAACGAGGCACGGCTTTCCCTCCTGGCTCTTCGGGCGTGGGAGCTGTCGCCAGAGCCGCGGCCCTACCGGAAAATGCTTCGCAGGCTGGCGTGGCGGCGCCCACGTGGGCGCCAGTGTCGCTGAGGCTGACGGCCGCCGGAAAGCCCGCAGCCCCACGGGCTGTGGGGCCACGCGAGCGGCTGCCAAAGAGCTTTCCAACGAGGCACGGTTTTCCCTCCTGGCTCTTCGGGCGTGGGAGCTGTCGCCAGAGACGCGGCCCTACCGGAAAATGCTTCGCAGGATGGCGCGGCAGCGCCACGTGGGCGCAGGTGGCACCGAGGCTGACGGCTGCCGGAAAGCCCGCAGCCCCACGGGCTGTGGGGCCACGCGAGCGGCTGCCAAAGAGGTTTCCAACGAGGCACGGCTTTCCCTCCTGGCTCTTCGGGCGTGGGAGCTGTCGCCAGAGCCGCGGCCCTACCGGAAAATGCTTCGCAGGCTGGCGCGGCGGCGCCATGTGGCGCCAGTGTCGCCGAGGCTGACGGCCGCCGGAAAGCCCGCAGCCCCACGGGCTGTGGGGCCATGCGACCGGCTGCCAAAGAGCTTTCCAACGAGGCACGGCTTTCCCTCCTGGCTCTTCGGGCGTGGGAGCTGTCGCCAGAGCCGCGGCCCTACCGGAAAATGCTTCGCAGGCTGGCGCAGCGGCGCCACGTGGGTGCAGGTGGCGCCGAGGCTGACGGCTGCCGGAAAGCCCGCAGCCCCACGGGCTGTGGGGCCACGCAAGCGGCTGCCAAAGAGGTTTCCAACGAGGCACGGCTTTCCCTCCTGGCTCTTCGGGCATGGGAGCTGTCGCCAGAGCCGCGGCCCTACGGAAAATGCTTCGCAGGCTGGCGCGGCGGCACCACGTGGGCGCCGGTGTCGCCGAGGCTGACGGCCGCCGGAAAGCCCGCAGCCCCACGGGCTGTGGGGCCACGCGAGCGGCTGCCAAAGAGCTTTCCAACGAGGCACGGATTTCCCTCCTGGCTCTTTTTTCGGGCGTGGGAGCTGTCGCCAGAGACGCGGCCTACCGGAAAATGCTTCGCAGGCTGGCGCGGGCGGCGCCACGTGGGCGCTGGTGGCGCTGAGGCTGACGGCCGCCGAAAAGCCCGCAGCCCCACGGGCTGTGGGGCCACGTGAGCGGCTGCCAAAGAGCTTTCCAACGAGGCACGGCTTTCCCTCCTGGCTCTTCGGGCGTGGGAGCTGTCGCCAGAGACGCGGCCCTACCGGAAAATGCTTCGCAGGCTGGCACGGCGGCGCCACGTGGGCACAGGTGGCGCCGAGGCTGACGGCCGCCGGAAAGCCCGCAGCCCCACGGGCTGTGGGGCCACGCGAGCGGCTGCCAAAGAGCTTTCCAACGAGGCATGGCTTTCCCTCCTGGCTCTTCGGGCGTGGGAGCTGTCGCCAGAGACGCGGCCCTACCGGAAAATGCTTTGCAGGCTGGCGCGGCGGCGCCACGTGGGCGCCGGTGTCGCCGAGGCTGACGGCCACCGGAAAGCCCGCAGCCCCACGGCTGTGGGGCCACGCGAGCGGCTGCCAAAGAGCTTTCCAACGAGGCACGGCTTTCCCTCCTGCTCTTCGGGCGTGGGAGCTGTCGCCAGAGACGCGGCCCTACCGGAAAATGCTTCGCAGGCTGGCGCGGCGGCGCCACGTGGGTGCTGGTGTCGCCGAGGCTGACGGCCGCCGGAAAGCCCGCAGCCCCACGGGCTGTGGGGCCACGCGAGCGGCTGACAAAGAGCTTTCCAACGAGGCACGGCTTTCCCTCCTGGCTCTTCGGGCATGGGAGCTGTCGCCAGAGCCGCGGCCCTACCGGAAAATGCTTCGCAGGCTGGCGCGGCGGGCGCCATGTGGGCACTGGTGTCACCGAGGCTGACGGCCGCCGAAAGCCCGCAGCCCCACGGGCTGTGGGGCCACGCGAGCGGCTGCCAAAGAGCTTTCCAACGAGGCACGGCTTTCCCTCCTGGCTCTTCGGGCGTGGGAGCTGTCGCCAGAGACGCGGCCCTACCGGAAAATGCTTCGCAGGCTGGCGCGGCGGCGCCACGTGGGCGCTGGTGGCGCTGAGGCTGACGGCCGCCGAAAAGCCAGCAGCCCCACGGGCTGTGGGGCCACGCGAGCGGCTGCCAAGAGCTTTCCAACGAGGCACGGCTTTCCCTCCTGGCTCTTCGGGCGTGGGAGCTGTCGCCAGAGACGCGGCCCTACCAGAAAATGCTTCGCAGGCTGGCGCGGCGGCGCCACGTGGGCGCAGGTGGCGCCGAGGTTGAAGGCTGCCGGAAAGCACGCAGCCCCACGGGCTGTGGGGCACGCGAGCAGCTGCCAAAGAGATTTCCAACGAGGCACGGCTTTCCCTCCTGGCTCTTCGGGCGTGGGAGCTGTCGCCAGAGACGCAGCCCTACTGGAAAATGCTTCGCAGGCTGGCGCGGCGGCGCCACGTGGGCACTGGTGTCGCCGAGGCTGACGGCTGCTAAAAAGCCCGCAGCCCCACGGGCTGTGGGGCCACGCGATCGGCTGCCAAAGAGCTTTCCAACGAGGCACGGCTTTCCCTCCTGGCTCTTCGGGCGTGGGAGCTGTCGCCAGAGCCGCGGCCCTACCGGAAAATGCTTCGCAGGCTGGCGCGGCGGCGTCACGTGGGCGCTGGTGTCACCAAGGCTGACGGCCGCCGGAAAGCGCGCAGCCCCACGGGCTGTGGGGCCACGCGAGCGGCTGCCAAAGAGCTTTCCAACGAGGCACGGCTTTCCCTCCTGGCTCTTCGGGCGTGGGAGCTGTCGCCAGAGACGCGGCCCTACCGGAAAATGCTTTGCAGGCTGGCGCGGCGGCGCCACGTGGGCGCCGGTGTCGCCGAGGCTGACGGCCACCGGGAAAGCCCGCAGCCCCACGGGCTGTGGGGCCACGCGAGCGGCTGCCAAAGAGCTTTCCAACGAGGCACGGCTTTCCCTCCTGGCTCTTCGGGCGTGGGAGCTGTCGCCAGAGACGCGGCCCTACCGGAAAATGCTTCGCAGGCTGGCGCGGCGGCGCCACGTGGGTGCTGGTGTCGCCGAGGCTGACGGCCGCCGGAAAGCCCGCAGCCCCACGGGCTGTGGGGGCCACGCGAGCGGCTGACAAAGAGCTTTCCAACGAGGCACGGCTTTCCCCTCCTGGCTCTTCGGGCGTGGGGAGCTGTCGCCAGAGCCGCGGCCCTACCGGAAAATGCTTCGCAGGCTGGCGTGGCGGCGCCACGTGGGCGCCAGTGTCGCTGAGGCTGACGGCCGCCGGAAAGCCCGCAGCCCCACGGGCTGTGGGGGCCACGCGAGCGGCTGCCAAAGAGCTTCCAACGAGGCACGGTTTTCCCTCCTGGCTCTTCGGGCGTGGGAGCTGTCGCAGAGACGCGGCCCTACCGGAAAATGCTTCGCAGGATGGCGCGGCAGCTCCACGTGGGCGCAGGTGGCACCGAGGCTGACGGCTGCCGGAAAGCCCGCAGCCCCACGGGCTGTGGGGCCACGCGAGCGGCTGCCAAAGAGGTTTCCAACGAGGCACGGCTTTCCCTCCTGGCTCTTCGGGCGTGGGAGCTGTCGCCAGAGCCGCGGCCCTACCGGAAAATGCTTCGCAGGCTGGCGCGGCGGCGCCATGTGGGCGCCAGTGTCGCCGAGGCTGACGGCCGCCGGAAAGCCCGCAGCCCCACGGGCTGTGGGGCCATGCGACCGGCTGCCAAAGAGCTTTCCAACGAGGCACGGCTTTCCCTCCTGGCTCTTCGGGCGTGGGAGCTGTCGCCAGAGCCGCGCCCTACCGGAAAATGCTTCGCAGGCTGGCGCAGCGGCGCCACGTGGGTGCAGGTGGCGCCGAGGCTGACGGCTGCCGGAAAGCCCGCAGCCCCACGGGCTGTGGGGCCACGGGGAGCGGCTGCCAAAGAGCTTTCCAACGAGGCACGGCTTTCCCTCCTGGCTCTTCGGGCATGGGAGCTGTCGCCAGAGCCGCGGCCCTACCGGAAAATGCTTCGCAGGCTGGCGCGGCGGCACCACGTGGGCGCCGGTGTCGCCGAGGCTGACGGCCGCCGGAAAGCCCGCAGCCCCACGGGCTGTGGGGCCACGCGAGCGGCTGCCAAAGAGCTTTCCAAAGAGGCACGGATTTCCCTCCTGGCTCTTCGGGCGTGGGAGCTGTCGCCAGAGACGCTGGCCCTACCGGAAAATGCTTCGCAGGCTGGCGCGGCGGCGCCACGTGGGCGCTGGTGGCGCTGAGGCTGACGGCCGCCGAAAAGCCCGCAGCCCCACGGGCTGTGGGGCCACGTGAGCGGCTGCCAAAGAGCTTTCCAACGAGGCACGGCTTTCCCTCCTGGCTCTTCGGGCGTGGGAGCTGTCGCCAGAGACGCGGCCCTACCGGAAAATGCTTCGCAGGCTGGCACGGCGGCGCCACGTGGGCACAGGTGGCGCCGAGGCTGACGGCCGCCGAAAGCCCGCAGCCCCACGGGCTGTGGGGCCACGCGAGCGGCTGCCAAAGAGCTTTCTCAACGAGGCATGGCTTTCCCTCCTGGCTCTTCGGGCGTGGGAGCTGTCGCCAGAGACGCGGCCCTACCGGAAAATGCTTTGCAGGCTGGCGCGGCGGTGCCAGGTGGGCGCCGGTGTCGCCGAGGCTGACGGCCACCGGAAAGCCCGCAGGCCCCACGGGCTGTGGGGCCACGCGAGCGGCTGCCAAAGAGCTTTCCAACGAGGCACGGCTTTCCCTCCTGGCTCTTCGGGCGTGGGAGCTGTCGCCAGAGACGCGGCCCTACCGGAAAATGCTTCGCAGGCTGGCGCGGCGGCGCCACGTGGGTGCTGGTGTCGCCGAGGCTGACGGCCGCCGGAAAGCCCGCAGCCCCACGGCTGTGGGGCCACGCGAGCGGCTGACAAAGAGCTTTCCAACGAGGCACGGCTTTCCCTCCTGGCTCTTCGGGCGTGGGAGCTGTCGCCAGAGACGCGGCCCTACCGGAAAATGCTTCGCAGGCTGGCGCGGCGGCGCCACGTGGGCGCCAGTGTCGCTGAGGCTGGCGGCCGCCGGAAAGCCCGCAGCCCCACGGGCTGTGGGGCCACGCGAGCGGCTGCCAAAGAGCTTTCCAACGAGGCATGGCTTTCCCTCCTGGCTCTTCGGGCGTGGGAGCTGTCGCCAGAGACGCGGCCCTACCGGAAAATGCTTCGCAGGCTGGCGCGGCGGCGCCATGTGGGCGCCAGTGGCGCCGAGGCTGACGGCCCCGCCGGAAAGCCCGCAGCCCCCACGGGCTGTGGGGCCACGCGAGTGGCTGCCAAAGAGCTTTCCAACGAGGCACGGCTTTCCCTCCTGCTCTTCGGGCGTGGGAGCTGTCGCCAGAGACGCAGCCCTACCGGAAAATGGTTCGCAGGCTGGCGCGGCGGCGACACGTGGGCGCCGGTGTCACCTAGGCTGACGGCCGCCGGAAAGCCCGCAGCCCCACGGGCTGTGGGACCACGCGAGTGGCTGCCAAAGAGCTTTCCAACGAGGCACGGCTTTCCCTCCTGGCTCTTCGGGCGTGGGAGCTGTCGCCAGAGACGCAGCCCTACCGGAAAATGGTTCGCAGGCTGGCGCGGCGGCGACACGTGGGCGCCGGTGTCACCTAGGCTGACGGCCGCCGGGAAAGCCCGCAGCCCCACGGGCTGTGGGGCCCACGCGAGCGGCTGCCAAAGAGCTTTCCAACGAGGCACGGTTTTCCCTCCTGGCTCTTCGGGCGTGGGAACTGTCGCCAGGGACGCGGCCCTACCGGGAAAAATGCTTCGCAGGCTGGCGCGGCGGCGACACGTGGGTGCCGGTGTCACCTAGGCTGACGGCCGCCGGAAAGCCCGCAGCCCCACGGGCTGTGGGGCCACGCGAGCGGCTGCCAAAGAGCTTTCCAACGAGGCATGGCTTTCCCTCCTGGCTCTTCGGGCGTGGGAGCTGTCGCCAGAGACGCGGCCCTACCGGAAAATGCTTCGCAGGATGGCGCGGCAGCGCCACGTGGGCGCAGGTGGCACCGAGGCTGACGGCTGCCGGAAAGCCCGCAGCCCCACGGGCTGTGGGGCCACGCGAGCGGCTGCCAAAGAGGTTTCCAACGAGGCACGGCTTTCCCTCCTGGCTCTTCGGGCGTGGGAGCTGTCGCCAGAGCCGCGGCCCTACCGGAAAATGCTTCGCAGGCTGGCGCGGCGGCGCCATGTGGGCGCCAGTGTCGCCGAGGCTGACGGCCGCCGGAAAGCCCGCAGCCCCACGGGCTGTGGGGCCATGCGACCGGCTGCCAAAGAGCTTTCCAACGAGGCACGGCTTTCCCTCCTGGCTCTTCGGGCGTGGGAGCTGTCGCCAGAGCCGCGGCCCTACCGGAAAATGCTTCGCAGGCTGGCGCGGCGGCACCACGTGGGCGCCGGTGTCGCCGAGGCTGACGGCTGCTGAAAAGCCCGCAGCCCCACGGGCTGTGGGGCCACGCGAGCGGCTGCCAAAGAGCTTTCCAACGAGGCACGGCTTTCCCTCCTGGCTCTTCGGGCGTGGGAGCTGTCGCCAGAGACGCAGCCCCTACCGGAAAATGCTTCGCAGGCTGGCGCGGCGGCGTCACGTGGGCGCTGGTGTCGCCGAGGCTGACGGCTGCCGGAAAGCGCGCAGCCCCACGGGCTGTGGGGCCACGCGAGCGGCTGCCAAAGAGGTTTCCAACGAGGCACGGCTTTCCCTCCTGGCTCTTCGGGCGTGGGAGCTGTCGCCAGAGCCGCGGCCCTACCGGAAAATGCTTCGCAGGCTGGCGCGGCGGCGCCACGTGGGCGCAGGTGGCGCCGAGGCTGACGGCCGCCGGAAAGCCCGCAGCCCCACGGGCTGTGGGGCCACGCGAGCGGCTGCCAAAGAGCTTTCCAACGAGGCACAGCTTTCCCTCCTGGCTCTTCGGGCGTGGGAGCTGTCGCCAGAGACGCGGCCCTACTGGAAAATGCTTCGCAGGCTGGCGCGGCGGCGACACGTGGGCGCCGGTGGCGCCGAGGCTGACAGCTGCCGGAAAGCCCGCAGCCCCACGGGCTGTGGGGCCACGCAAGCGGCTGCCAAAGAGCTTTCCAACGAGGCATGGCTTTCCCTCCTGGCTCTTCGGGCATGGGAGCTGTCGCCAGAGCCGCGGCCCTACCGGAAAATGCTTCGCAGGCTGGCGCGGCGGCGCCACGTGGGCGCAGGTGGCGCCGAGGCTGACGGCCGCCGAAAAGCCCGCAGCCCCACGGGCTGTGGGGCCACGCGAGTGGCTGCCAAAGAGCTTTCCAACGAGGCACAGCTTTCCCTCCTGGCTCTTCGGGCGTGGGAGCTGTCGCCAGAGCCGCGGCCCTACCGGAATATGCTTCGCAGGCTGGCGCGGCGGCACCATGTGGGCGCCACTGTCGCCGATGCTGACGGCCGCCGGAAAGCCCGCAGCCCCACGGGCTGTGGGGCCACGCGAGCGGCTGCCAAAGAGCTTTCCAACGAGGCACGGCTTTCCCTCCTGGCTCTTCGGGCGTGGGAGCTGTCGCCAGAGACGCGGCCCTACCGGAAAATGCTTCGCAGGCTGGCGTGGCGGCACCACATGGGCGCAGGTGTCGCCGAGGCTGACGGCCGCCGGAAAGCCCGCAGCCCCACGGGCTGTGGGGCCACGCGAGCAGCTGCCAAAGAGATTTCCAACGAGGCACGGCTTTCCCTCCTGGCTCTTCGGGCGTGGGAGCTGTCGCCAGAGACGCGGCCCTACCGGAAAATGCTTCGCAGGCTGGCGCGGCGGCGACACGTGGGCGCCGGTGGCGCCGAGGCTGACAGCTGCCGGAAAGCCCGCAGCCCCACGGGCTGTGGGGCCACGCAAGCGGCTGCCAAAGAGATTTCCAACGAGGCATGGCTTTCCCTCCTGGCTCTTCGGGCATGGGAGCTGTCGCCAGAGCCGCGGCCCTACCGGAAAATGCTTCGCAGGCTGGCGCGGCGGCGCCACGTGGGCACTGGTGTCACCGAGGCTGACGGCCGCCGAAAAGCCCGCAGCCCCACGGGCTGTGGGGCCACGCGAGCGGCTGCCAAAGAGCTTTCCAACGAGGCACGGCTTTCCCTCCTGGCTCTTCGGGCGTGGGAGCTGTCGCCAGAGACGCGGCCCTACCGGAAAATGCTTCGCAGGCTGGCGCGGCGGCGCCACGTGGGCGCAGGTGGCGCCGAGGCTGACGGCTGCCGGAAAGCCCGCAGCCCCACGGGCTGTGGGGCCACGCGAGCGGCTGCCAAAGAGCTTTCCAACGAGGCACGGCTTTCCCTCCTGGCTCTTCGGGCGTGGGAGCTGTCGCCAGAGACGCGGCCCTACCGGAAAATGCTTCGCAGGCTGGCGCGGCGGCGCCATGTGGGCGACAGTGGCGCCGAGGCTGACGGCCGCCGGAAAGCCCGCAGCCCCACGGGCTGTGGGGCCACGCGAGCAGCTGCCAAAGAGATTTCCAACGAGGCACGGCTTTCCCTCCTGGCTCTTCGGGCGTGGGAGCTGTCGCCAGAGACGCGGCCCTACCGGAAAATGCTTCGCAGGCTGGCGCGGCGGCGCCATGTGGGCGCAGGTGGCGCCGAGGCTGACGGCCGCCGGAAAGCCGGCAGCCCAACGGGCTGTGGGGCCACGCGAGTGGCTGCCAAAGAGCTTTCCAACGAGGCACAGCTTTCCCTCCTGGCTCTTCGGGCGTGGGAGCTGTCGCCAGAGCCGCGGCCCTACCGGAAAACGCTTCGCAGGCTGGCGCGGCGGCGACACGTGGGCGCCGGTGTCACCTAGGCTGACGGCCGCCGAAAAGCCCGCAGCCCCACGGGCTGTGGGGCCACGCGAGCGGCTGCCAAAGAGCTTTCCAAAGAGGCATGGCTTTCCCTCCTGGCTCTTCGGGCGTGGGAGCTGTCGCCAGAGACGCGGCCCTACCGGAAAATGCTTCGCAGGCTGGCGTGGCGGCACCACATGGGCGCAGGTGTCGCCGAGGCTGACGGCCGCCGGAAAGCCCGCAGCCCCACGGGCTGTGGGGCCACGCGAGCAGCTGCCAAAGAGATTTCCAACGAGGCACGGCTTTCCCTCCTGGCTCTTCGGGCGTGGGAGCTGTCGCCAGAGACGCGGCCCTACCGGAAAATGCTTCGCAGGCTGGCGCGGCGGCGACACGTGGGCGCCGGTGGCGCCGAGGCTGACAGCTGCCGGAAAGCCCGCAGCCCCACGGGCTGTGGGGCCACGCAAGCGGCTGCCAAAGAGATTTCCAACGAGGCATGGCTTTCCCTCCTGGCTCTTCGGGCATGGGAGCTGTCGCCAGAGCCGCGGCCCTACCGGAAAATGCTTCGCAGGCTGGCGCGGCGGCGCCACGTGGGCACTGGTGTCACCGAGGCTGACGGCCGCCGAAAAGCCCGCAGCCCCACGGGCTGTGGGGCCACGCGAGCGGCTGCCAAAGAGCTTTCCAACGAGGCACGGCTTTCCCTCCTGGCTCTTCGGGCGTGGGAGCTGTCGCCAGAGACGCGGCCCTACCGGAAAATGCTTCGCAGGCTGGCGCGGCGGCGCCACGTGGGCGCAGGTGGCGCCGAGGCTGACGGCTGCCGGAAAGCCCGCAGCCCCACGGGCTGTGGGGCCACGCGAGCGGCTGCCAAAGAGCTTTCCAACGAGGCACGGCTTTCCCTCCTGGCTCTTCGGGCGTGGGAGCTGTCGCCAGAGACGCGGCCCTACCGGAAAATGCTTCGCAGGCTGGCGCGGCGGCGCCATGTGGGCGACAGTGGCGCCGAGGCTGACGGCCGCCGGAAAGCCCGCAGCCCCACGGGCTGTGGGGCCACGCGAGCAGCTGCCAAAGAGATTTCCAACGAGGCACGGCTTTCCCTCCTGGCTCTTCGGGCGTGGGAGCTGTCGCCAGAGACGCGGCCCTACCGGAAAATGCTTCGCAGGCTGGCGCGGCGGCGCCATGTGGGCGCAGGTGGCGCCGAGGCTGACGGCCGCCGGAAAGCCGGCAGCCCAACGGGCTGTGGGGCCACGCGAGTGGCTGCCAAAGAGCTTTCCAACGAGGCACAGCTTTCCCTCCTGGCTCTTCGGGCGTGGGAGCTGTCGCCAGAGCCGCGGCCCTACCGGAAAACGCTTCGCAGGCTGGCGCGGGCGGCGACACGTGGGCGCCGGTGTCACCTAGGCTGACGGCCGCCGAAAAGCCCGCAGCCCCACGGGCTGTGGGGCCACGCGAGCGGCTGCCAAAGAGCTTTCCAAAGAGGCATGGCTTTCCCTCCTGGCTCTTCGGGCGTGGGAGCTGTCGCCAGAGACGCGGCCCTACCGGAAAATGCTTCGCAGGATGGCGCGGCGGCGCCACGTGGGCGCAGGTGGCGCCGAGGCTGACGGCCGCCGGAAAGCCCGCAGCCCCACGGGCTGTGGGGCCACGCGAGCGGCTGCCAAAGAGCTTTCCAACGAGGCACGGCTTTCCCTCCTGGCTCTTCGGGCGTGGGAGCTGTCGCCAGAGACGCGGCCCTACTGGAAAATGCTTCGCAGGCTGGCGTGGCGGCGCCACGTGGGCACTGGTGTCGCCAAGGCTGACGGCCGCCGAAAAGCCCGCAGCCCCACGGGCTGTGGGGCCACGCGAGCGGCTGCCAAAGAGCTTTCCAACGAGGCACGGCTTTCCCTCCTGGCTCTTCGGGCGTGGGAGCTGTCGCCAGAGACGCGGCCCTACCGGAAAATGCTTTGCAGGCTGGCGCGGCGGCGCCACGTGGGCGCTGGTGTCGCCGAGGCTGACGGCCGCCGGAAAGCCCGCAGCCCCACGGGCTGTGGGGCCACGCGAGCGGCTGCCAAAGAGCTTTCCAACGAGGCACGGCTTTCCCTCCTGGCTCTTCGGGCGTGGGAGCTGTCGCCAGAGACGCGGCCCTACCGGAAAATGCTTCGCAGGCTGGCGCGGCGGCGCCACGTGGGCGCCGGTGGCGCCGAGGCTGACGGCCGCCGGAAACTCCGCAGCCCCACGGGCTGTGGGGCCACGCGAGCGGCTGCCAAAGAGGTTTCCAACGAGGCACGGCTTTCCCTCCTGGCTCTTCGGGCGTGAGAGCTGTCGCCAGAGCCGCGGCCCTACCGGAAAATGCTTCGCAGGCTGGCGCGGCGGCGCCACGTGGGCGCAGGTGGCGCCGAGGCTGACGGCCGCCGGAAAGCCCGCAGCCCCACGGGCTGTGGGGCCACGCGAGCGGCTGCCAAAGAGCTTTCCAACGAGGAACGGCTTTCCCTCCCTGCTCTTCGGGCGTGGGAGCTGTCGCCAGAGACGCGGCCCTACCGGAAAATGCTTCGCAGGCTGGCGCGGCGGCGCCACGTGGGCGCCGGTGTCGCCGAGGCTGACGGCTGCCGGAATGCCCGCAGCCCCACGGGCTGTGGGGCCACGCGAGCGGCTGCCAAAGAGCTTTCCAACGAGGCACGGCTTTCCCTCCTGGCTCTTCGGGCGTGGGAGCTGTTGCCAGAGACGCGGCCCTACCGGAAAATGCTTCGCAGGCTGGCGCGGCGGCGCCATGTGGGCGCCAGTGGCGCCGAGGCTTACGGCCGCCGGAAAGCCCGCAGCCCCACGGGCTGTGGGGCCATGCGACCGGCTGCCAAAGAGCTTTCCAACGAGGCATGGCTTTCCCTCCTGGCTCTTCGGGCGTGGGAGCTGTCGCCAGAGCCGCGGCCCTACCGGAAAATGCTTCGCAGGCTGGCGCGGCGGCACCACGTGGGCGCCGGTGTCGCCGAGGCTGACGGCCGCCGGAAAGCCCGCAGCCCCACGGGCTGTGGGGCCACGCGAGCAGCTGCCAAAGAGATTTCCAACGAGGCACGGCTTTCCCTCCTGGCTCTTCGGGCGTGGGAGCTGTCGCCAGAGACGCGGCCCTACCGGAAAATGCTTCGCAGGCTGGCGCGGGCGGCGACACGTGGGCGCCGGTGGCGCCGAGGCTGACAGCTGCCGGGAAAGCCCGCAGCCCCACGGGCTGTGGGGCCACGCAAGCGGCTGCCAAAGAGATTTCCAACGAGGCATGGCTTTCCCTCCTGGCTCTTCGGGCATGGGAGCTGTCGCCAGAGCCGCGGCCCTACCGGAAAATGCTTCGCAGGCTGGCGCGGCGGCGCCACGTGGGCACTGGTGTCACCGAGGCTGACGGCCGCCGAAAAGCCCGCAGCCCCACGGGCTGTGGGGCCACGCGAGCGGCTGCCAAAGAGCTTTCCCAACGAGGCACGGCTTTCCCTCCTGGCTCTTCGGGCGTGGGAGCTGTCGCCAGAGACGCGGCCCTACCGGAAAATGCTTCGCAGGCTGGCGCGGCGGCGCCACGTGGGCGCAGGTGGCGCCGAGGCTGACGGCTGCCGGAAAGCCCGCAGCCCCACGGGCTGTGGGGCCACGCGAGCGGCTGCCAAAGAGCTTTCCAACGAGGCACGGCTTTCCCTCCTGGCTCTTCGGGCGTGGGAGCTGTCGCCAGAGACGCGGCCCTACCGGAAAATGCTTCGCAGGCTGGCGCGGCGGCGCCATGTGGGCGACAGTGGCGCCGAGGCTGACGGCCGCCGGAAAGCCCGCAGCCCCACGGGCTGTGGGGCCACGCGAGCAGCTGCCAAAGAGCTTTCCAACGAGGCACGGCTTTCCCTCCTGGCTCTTCGGGCGTGGGAGCTGTCGCCAGAGACGCGGCCCTACCGGAAAATGCTTCGCAGGCTGGCGCGGCGGCGCCATGTGGGCGCAGGTGGCGCCGAGGCTGACGGCCGCCGGAAAGCCGGCAGCCCAACGGGCTGTGGGGCCACGCGAGTGGCTGCCAAAGAGCTTTCCAACGAGGCACAGCTTTCCCTCCTGGCTCTTCGGGCGTGGGAGCTGTCGCCAGAGCCGCGGCCCTACCGGAAAACGCTTCGCAGGCTGGCGCGGCGGCGACACGTGGGCGCCGGTGTCACCTAGGCTGACGGCCGCCGAAAAGCCCGCAGCCCCACGGGCTGTGGGGCCACGCGAGCGGCTGCCAAAGAGCTTTCCAAAGAGGCATGGCTTTCCCTCCTGGCTCTTCGGGCGTGGGAGCTGTCGCCAGAGACGCGGCCCTACCGGAAAATGCTTCGCAGGCTGGCGCGGCGGCGCCACGTGGGCGCAGGTGGCGCCGAGGCTGACGGCCGCCGGAAAGCCCGCAGCCCCACGGGCTGTGGGGCCACGCGAGCGGCTGCCAAAGAGCTTTCCAACGAGGCACGGCTTTCCCTCCTGGCTCTTCGGGCGTGGGAGCTGTCGCCAGAGACGCGGCCCTACTGGAAAATGCTTCGCAGGCTGGCGTGGCGGCGCCACGTGGGCACTGGTGTCGCCAAGGCTGACGGCCGCCGAAAAGCCCGCAGCCCCACGGGCTGTGGGGCCACGCGAGCGGCTGCCAAAGAGCTTTCCAACGAGGCACGGCTTTCCCTCCTGGCTCTTCGGGCGTGGGAGCTGTCGCCAGAGACGCGGCCCTACCGGAAAATGCTTTGCAGGCTGGCGCGGCGGCGCCACGTGGGCGCTGGTGTCGCCGAGGCTGACGGCCGCCGGAAAGCCCGCAGCCCCACGGGCTGTGGGGCCACGCGAGCGGCTGCCAAAGAGCTTTCCAACGAGGCACGGCTTTCCCTCCTGGCTCTTCGGGCGTGGGAGCTGTCGCCAGAGACGCGGCCCTACCGGAAAATGCTTCGCAGGCTGGCGCGGCGGCGCCACGTGGGCGCCGGTGGCGCCGAGGCTGACGGCCGCCGGAAACTCCGCAGCCCCACGGGCTGTGGGGCCACGCGAGCGGCTGCCAAAGAGGTTTCCAACGAGGCACGGCTTTCCCTCCTGGCTCTTCGGGCGTGAGAGCTGTCGCCAGAGCCGCGGCCCTACCGGAAAATGCTTCGCAGGCTGGCGCGGCGGCGCCACGTGGGCGCAGGTGGCGCCGAGGCTGACGGCCGCCGGAAAGCCCGCAGCCCCACGGGCTGTGGGGCCACGCGAGCGGCTGCCAAAGAGCTTTCCAACGAGGAACGGCTTTCCCTCCCTGCTCTTCGGGCGTGGGAGCTGTCGCCAGAGACGCGGCCCTACCGGAAAATGCTTCGCAGGCTGGCGCGGCGGCGCCACGTGGGCGCCGGTGTCGCCGAGGCTGACGGCTGCCGGAATGCCCGCAGCCCCACGGGCTGTGGGGCCACGCGAGCGGCTGCCAAAGAGCTTTCCAACGAGGCACGGCTTTCCCTCCTGGCTCTTCGGGCGTGGGAGCTGTTGCCAGAGACGCGGCCCTACCGGAAAATGCTTCGCAGGCTGGCGCGGCGGCGCCATGTGGGCGCCAGTGGCGCCGAGGCTTACGGCCGCCGGAAAGCCCGCAGCCCCACGGGCTGTGGGGCCATGCGACCGGCTGCCAAAGAGCTTTCCAACGAGGCATGGCTTTCCCTCCTGGCTCTTCGGGCGTGGGAGCTGTCGCCAGAGCCGCGGCCCTACCGGAAAATTCTTCGCAGGCTGGCGCGGCGGCACCACGTGGGCGCCGGTGTCGCCGAGGCTGACGGCCGCCGGAAAGCCCGCAGCCCCACGGGCTGTGGGGCCACGCGAGCGGCTGCCAAAGAGCTTTCCAACGAGGCACGGATTTCCCTCCTGGCTCTTCGGGCGTGGGAGCTGTCGCCAGAGCCGCGGCCCTACCGGAAAATGCTTCGCAGGCTGGCGCGGCGGCGCCACGTGGGCGCTGGTGGCGCCGAGGCTGACGGCCGCCGGAAAGCCCGCAGCCCCACGGGCTGTGGGGCCACGCAAGCGGCTGCCAAAGAGCTTTCCAACGAGGCACGGCTTTCCCTCCTGGCTCTTCGGGCGTGGGAGCTGTCGCCAGAGACGCGGCCCTACCGGAAAATGCTTTGCAGGCTGGCGCCGGCGGCGCCACGTGGGCGCTGGTGTCGCCGAGGCTGACGGCCGCCGGAAAGCCCGCAGCCCCACGGGCTGTGGGGCCACGCGAGCGGCTGCCAAAGAGCTTTCCAACGAGGCACGGCTTTCCCTCCTGGCTCTTCGGGCGTGGGAGCTGTCGCCAGAGACGCGGCCCTACCGGAAAATGCTTCGCAGGCTGGCGCGGCGGCGCCACGTGGGCGCCGGTGGCGCCGAGGCTGACGGCCACCGGAAACTCCGCAGCCCCACGGGCTGTGGGGCCACGCGAGCGGCTGCCAAAGAGGTTTCCAACGAGGCACGGCTTTCCCTCCTGGCTCTTCGGGCGTGAGAGCTGTCGCCAGAGCCGCGGCCCTACCGGAAAATGCTTCGCAGGCTGGCGCGGCGGCGCCACGTGGGCGCAGGTGGCGCCGAGGCTGACGGCCGCCGGAAAGCCCGCAGCCCCACGGGCTGTGGGGCCACGCGAGCGGCTGCCAAAGAGCTTTCCAACGAGGAACGGCTTTCCCTCCCTGCTCTTCGGGCGTGGGAGCTGTCGCCAGAGACGCGGCCCTACCGGAAAATGCTTCGCAGGCTGGCGTGGCGGCGCCACGTGGGCGCAGATGTCGCCGAGGCTGACGGCCGCCGGAAAGCCCGCAGCCCCACGGGCTGTGGGGCCACGCGAGCGGCTGCCAAAGAGCTTTCCAAGGAGGCACAGCTTTCCCTCCTGGCTCTTCGGGCGTGGGAGCTGTTGCCAGAGCCGCGGCCCTACCGGAAAATGCTTCGCAGGCTGGCGCGGCGGAACCACGTGGGCGCCGGTGTCTCGTAGGCTGACGGCCGCCGGAAAGCCCGCAGCCCCACGGGCTGTGGGGCCACGCGAGCGGCTGCCAAAGAGCTTTCCAACGAGGCACGGCTTTCCCTCCTGGCTCTTCGGGCGTGGGAGCTGTCGCCAGAGCCGCGGCCCTACCGGAAAATGCTTCGCAGGCTGGCGCGGCGGCGCCACGTGGGCGCCGGTGTCGCCGAGGCTGACGGCTGCCGGAATGCCCGCAGCCCCAAGGGCTGTGGGGCCACGCGAGCGGCTGCCAAAGAGTTTTCCAACGAGGCACGGCTTTCCCTCCTGGCTCTTCGGGCGTGGGAGCTGTCGCCAGAGCCGCGGCCCTACCGGAAAATGCTTCGCAGGCTGGCGCGGCGGCGCCACGTGGGCGCCGGTGTCGCCGAGGCTGACAGCCGCCGGAAAGCCCGCAGCCCCACGGGCTGTGGGGCCACGCGAGCGGCTGCCAAAGAGCTTTCCAACGAGGCACGGCTTTCCCTCCTGGCTCTTCGGGCGTGGGAGCTGTCGCCAGAGACGCGGCCCTACCAGAAAATGCTTCGTAGGATGGCGCGGCGGCGCCACGTGGGCGCAGGTGGCGCCGAGGCTGACGGCTGCCGGAAAGCCCGCAGCCCCACGGGCTGTGGGGCCACGCGAGCGGCTGCCAAAGAGGTTTCCAACGAGGCACGGCTTTCCCTCCTGGCTCTTCGGGCGTGGGAGCTGTCGCCAGAGCCGCCGCGTTACCGGAAAATGCTTTGCAGGCTGGTGAGGCGTCGTCATGTGGGCGCTGGTGTCGCCGAGGCTGACGGCCGCCGGAAAGCCCGCAGCCCCACGGGCTGTGGGGCCACGCGAGGGGCTGCCAAAGAGCTTTCCAACGAGGCACGGCTTTCCCTCCTGGCTCTTCGGGCGTGGGAGCTGTCGCCAGAGACGCGGCCCTACCGGAAAATGCTTCGCAGGCTGGCGCGGCGGCGCCACGTGGGCGCCGGTGTCGCCGAGGCTGACGGCTGCCGGAATGCCCGCAGCCCCACGGGCTGTGGGGCCACGCGAGCGGCTGCCAAAGAGCTTTCCAACGAGGCACGGCTTTCCCTCCTGGCTCTTCGGGCGTGGGAGCTGTTGCCAGAGACGCGGCCCTACCGGAAAATGCTTCGCAGGCTGGCGCGGCGGCGCCATGTGGGCGCCAGTGGCGCCGAGGCTTACGGCCGCCGGAAAGCCCGCAGCCCCACGGGCTGTGGGGCCATGCGACCGGCTGCCAAAGAGCTTTCCAACGAGGCATGGCTTTCCCTCCTGGCTCTTCGGGCGTGGGAGCTGTCGCCAGAGACGCGGCCCTACCGGAAAATGCTTCGCAGGCTGGCGCGGCGGCACCACGTGGGCGCCGGTGTCGCCGAGGCTGACGGCCGCCGGAAAGCCCGCAGCCCCACGGGCTGTGGGGCCACGCGAGCGGCTGCCAAAGAGCTTTCCAACGAGGCACGGATTTCCCTCCTGGCTCTTCGGGCGTGGGAGCTGTCGCCAGAGCCGCGGCCCTACCGGAAAATGCTTCGCAGGCTGGCGCGGCGGCGCCACGTGGGCGCTGGTGGCGCTGAGGCTGACGGCCGCCGAAAAGCCCGCAGCCCCACGGGCTGTGGGGCCACGCCAGCGGCTGCCAAAGAGCTTTCCAACGAGGCACGGCTTTCCCTCCTGGCTCTTCGGGCGTGGGAGCTGTCGCCAGAGACGCGGCCCTACCGGAAAATACTTCGCAGGCTGGCGCGGCGGCGCCACGTAGGCGCCGGTGTCGCCGAGGCTGACGGCTGCCGGAATGCCCGCAGCCCCACGGGCTGTGGGGCCACGCGAGCATCTGCCAAAGAGATTTCCAACGAGGCACGGCTTTCCCTCCTGGCTCTTCGGGCGTGGGAGCTGTCGCCAGAGACGCAGCCCTACCGGAAAATGCTTCGCAGGCTGGCGCGGCGGCGTCACGTGGGCGCTGGTGTCGCCGAGGCTGACGGCCGCCGGAAAGTGCGCAGCCCCACGGGCTGTGGGGCCACGCGAGCGGCTGCCAAAGAGCTTTCCAACGAGGCACGGCTTTCCCTCCTGGCTCTTCGGGCGTGGGAGCTGTCGCCAGAGACGCGTCCCTACCGGAAAATGCTTCGCAGGCTGGCGCGGCGGCGCCACGTGGGCACCGGTGGCGCCGAGGCTGACGGCCGCCGGAAAGCCCGCAGCCCCACGGGCTGTGGGGCCACGCGAGCGGCTGCCAAAGAGCTTTCCAACGAGGCACGGCTTTCCCTCCTGGCTCTTCGGGCGTGGGAGCTGTCGCCAGAGACGCGGCCCTACCTGAAAATGCTTCGCAGGCTGGCGCGGCGGCGCCACGTGGGCACCGGTGGCGCCGAGGCTGACGGCCGCCGAAAAGCCCGCAGCCCCACGGGCTGTGGGGCCACGCGAGCGGCTGACAAAGAGCTTTCCAACGAGGCACGGCTTTCCCTCCTGGCTCTTCGGGCGTGGGAGCTGTCGCCAGAGACGCGGCCCTACCGGAAAATGCTTTGCAGGCTGGCGCGGCGGCGCCACGTGGGCGCCGGTGTCGCCGAGGCTGACAGCCGCCGGAAAGCCCGCAGCCCCACGGGCTGTGGGGCCACGCGAGCGGCTGCCAAAGAGATTTCCAACGAGGCACGGCTTTCCCTCCTGGCTCTTCGGGCGTGGGAGCTGTCGCCAGAGCCGCAGCCCTACCGGAAAATGCTTCGCAGGCTGGCGCGGCGGCGCCACGTGGGTGCTGGTGTCGCCGAGGCTGACGGCCGCCGGAAAGCCCGCAGCCCCACGGGCTGTGGGGCCACGCGAGCGGCTGCCAAAGAGCTTTCCAACGAGGCACGGCTTTCCCTCCTGGCTCTTCGGGCGTGGGAGCTGTCGCCAGAGACGCAGCCCTACCGGAAAATGCTTCGCAGGCTGGCGCGGCGGCGACACGTGGGTGCCGGTGTCACCTAGGCTGACGGCCGCCGGAAAGCCCGCAGCCCCACGGGCTGTGGGGCCACGCGAGCAGCTGCCAAAGAGCTTTCCAACGAGGCACGGTTTTCCCTCCTGGCTCTTCGGGCGTGGGAGCTGTCGCCAGAGACGCGGCCCTACCGGAAAATGCTTCGCAGGCTGGCGCGGCGGCGCCACGTGGGTGCAGGTGGCGCCGAGGCTGACGGCTGCCGGAAAGCCCACAGCCCCACGGGCTGTGGGGCCACGCGAGCGGCTGCCAAAGAGCTTTCCAACGAGGCACGGCTTTCCCTCCTGGCTCTTCGGGCATGGGAGCTGTCGCCAGAGACGCGGCCCTACCGGAAAATGCTTCGCAGGCTGGCGCGGCGGCGCCACGTGGGCGCCGGTGTCGCCGAGGCTGACGGCCGCCGAAAAGCCCGCAGCCCCACGGGCTGTGGGGCCACGCGAGCGGCTGCCAAAGAGCTTTCCAACGAGGCACGGCTTTCCCTCCTGGCTCTTCGGGCGTGGGAGCTGTCGCCAGAGCCGCGGCCCTACCGGAAAATGCTTCGCAGGCTGGCGCGGCGGCGCCATGTGGGCGCCAGTGGCGCCGAGGCTGACGGCCGCCGGAAAGCCCGCAGCCCCACGGGCTGTGGGGCCACGCAAGCGGCTGCCAAAGAGCTTTCCAACGAGGCACGGCTTTCCCTCCTGGCTCTTCGGGCGTGGGAGCTGTCGCCAGAGCCGCGGCCCTACCGGAAAATGCTTTGCAGGCTGGCGCGGCGGCGCCACGTGGGCGCTGGTGTCGCCGAGGCTGACGGCCGCCGGAAAGCCCGCAGCCCCACGGGCTGTGGGGCCACGCGAGCGGCTGACAAAGAGCTTTCCAACGAGGCACGGCTTTCCCTCCTGGCTCTTCGGGCGTGGGAGCTGTCGCCAGAGACGCGGCCCTACCGGAAAATGCTTCGCAGGCTGGCGCGGCGGCGCCACGTGGGCGCCGGTGGCGCCGAGGCTGACGGCCGCCGGAAACTCCGCAGCCCCACGGGCTGTGGGGCCACGCGAGCGGCTGCCAAAGAGCTTTCCAACGAGGCACGGCTTTCCCTCCTGGCTCTTCGGGCGTGAGAGCTGTCGCCAGAGCCGCGGCCCTACCGGAAAATGCTTCGCAGGCTGGCGCGGCGGCGCCACGTGGGCGCAGGTGGCGCCGAGGCTGACGGCCGCCGGAAAGCCCGCAGCCCCACGGGCTGTGGGGCCACGCGAGCGGCTGCCAAAGAGCTTTCCAACGAGGAACGGCTTTCCCTCCTGGCTCTTCGGGCGTGGGAGCTGTCGCCAGAGACGCGTCCCTACCGGAAAATGCTTCGCAGGCTGGCGCGGCGGCACCACGTGGGCGCCGGTGTCTCGTAGGCTGACGGCCGCCGGAAAGCCCGCAGCCCCACGGGCTGTGGGGCCACGCGAGCGGCTGCCAAAGAGCTTTCCAACGAGGCACGGCTTTCCCTCCTGGCTCTTCGGGCGTGGGAGCTGTCGCCAGAGCCGCGGCCCTACCGGAAAATGCTTCGCAGGCTGGCGCGGCGGCGCCACGTGGGCGCCGGTGTCGCCGAGGCTGACGGCTGCCGGAATGCCCGCAGCCCCAAGGGCTGTGGGGCCACGCGAGCGGCTGCCAAAGAGTTTTCCAACGAGGCACGGCTTTCCCTCCTGGCTCTTCGGGCGTGGGAGCTGTCGCCAGAGCCGCGGCCCTACCGGAAAATGCTTCGCAGGCTGGCGCGGCGGCGCCACGTGGGCGCCGGTGTCGCCAAGGCTGACAGCCGCCGGAAAGCCCGCAGCCCCACGGGCTGTGGGGCCACGTCAGCGGCTGCCAAAGAGCTTTCCAACGAGGCACGGCTTTCCCTCCTGGCTCTTCGGGCGTGGGAGCTGTCGCCAGAGCCGCGGCCCTACCGGAAAATGCTTCGCAGGCTGGCGCGGCAGCGACACGTGGGCGCAGGTGTCGCCAAGGCTGACGGCCGCCGGAAAGCCCGCAGCCCCACGGGCTGTGGGGCCACGCGAGCGGCTGCCAAAGAGCTTTCCAATGAGGCACGGCTTTCCCTCCTGGCTCTTCGGGCATGGGAGCTGTCGCCAGAGACGCGGCCCTACCGGAAAATGCTTCGTAGGATGGTGCGGCGGCGCCACATGGGCGCAGGTGGCGCCGAGGCTGACGGCTGCCGGAAAGCCCGCAGCCCCACGGGCTGTGGGGCCACGCGAGCGGCTGCCAAAGAGCTTTCCAACGAGGCACGGCTTTCCCTCCTGGCTCTTCGGGCGTGGGAGCTGTCGCCAGAGCCGCCGCGTTACCGGAAAATGCTTTGCAGGCTGGTGAGGCGTCGTCATGTGGGCGCTGGTGTCGCCGAGGCTGACGGCCGCCGGAAAGCCCGCAGCCCCACGGGCTGTGGGGCCACGCGAGGGGCTGCCAAAGAGCTTTCCAACGAGGCACGGCTTTCCCTCCTGGCTCTTCGGGCGTGGGAGCTGTCGCCAGAGACGCGGCCCTACCGGAAAATGCTTCGCAGGCTGGCGCGGCGGCGCCACGTGGGCGCCGGTGTCGCCAAGGCTGACGGCTGCCGGAATGCCCGCAGCCCCACGGGCTGTGGGGCCACGCGAGCGGCTGCCAAAGAGCTTTCCAACGAGGCACGGCTTTCCCTCCTGGCTCTTCGGGCGTGGGAGCTGTTGCCAGAGACGCGGCCCTACCGGAAAATGCTTCGCAGGCTGGCGCGGCGGCGCCATGTGGGCGCCAGTGGCGCCGAGGCTGACGGCCGCCGGAAAGCCCGCAGCCCCACGGGCTGTGGGGCCATGCGACCGGCTGCCAAAGAGATTTCCAACGAGGCACGGCTTTCCCTCCTGGCTCTTCGGGCGTGGGAGCTGTCGCCAGAGACGTGGCCCTACCGGAAAATGCTTCGCAGGCTGGCGCGGCGGCGCCACGTGGGCGCAGGTGGCGCCGAGGCTGATGGCTGCCGGAAAGCCCGCAGCCCCACGGGCTGTGGGGCCACGCGAGCGGCTGCCAAAGAGCTTTCCAACGAGGCACGGCTTTCCCTCCTGGCTCTTCGGGCGTGGGAGCTGTCGCCAGAGACGCGGCCCTACCGGAAAATGCTTCGCAGGCTGGCGCGGCGGCGCCATGTGGGCGACAGTGGCGCCGAGGCTGACGGCCGCCGGAAAGCCCGCAGCCCCACGGGCTGTGGGGCCACGCGAGCAGCTGCCAAAGAGCTTTCCAACGAGGCACGGCTTTCCCTCCTGGCTCTTCGGACATGGGAGCTGTCGCCAGAGACGCGGCCCTACCGGAAAATGCTTCGCAGGCTGGCGCGGCGGCGCCATGTGGGCGCAGGTGGCGCCGAGGCTGACGGCCGCCGAAAAGCCCGCAGCCCCACGGGCTGTGGGGCCACGCGAGTGGCTGCCAAAGAGCTTTCCAACGAGGCACAGCTTTCCCTCCTGGCTCTTCGGGCGTGGGAGCTGTCGCCAGAGCCGCGGCCCTACCGGAATATGCTTCGCAGGCTGGCGCGGCGGCGCCATGTGGGCGCCAGTGTCGCCGATGGTGACGGCCGCCGGAAAGCCCGCAGCCCCACGGGCTGTGGGGCCACGCGAGCGGCTGCCAAAGAGATTTCCAACGAGGCACGGCTTTCCCTCCTGGCTCTTCGGGCGTGGGAGCTGTCGCCAGAGACGCGGCCCTACCGGAAAATGCTTCGCAGGCTGGCGCGGCGGCGCCACGTGGGCGCAGGTGGCGCCGAGGCTGACGGCTGCCGGAAAGCCCGCAGCCCCACGGGCTGTGGGGCCACGCGAGCGGCTGACAAAGAGCTTTCCAACGAGGCACGGCTTTCCCTCCTGGCTCTTCGGGCGTGGGAGCTGTCGCCAGAGACGCGGCCCTACCGGAAAATGCTTCGCAGGCTGGCGCGGCGGCGCCATGTGGGCGACAGTGGCGCCGAGGCTGACGGCCGCCGGAAAGCCCGCAGCCCCACGGGCTGTGGGGCCACGCGAGCAGCTGCCAAAGAGCTTTCCAACGAGGCACGGCTTTCCCTCCTGGCTCTTCGGACATGGGAGCTGTCGCCAGAGACGCGGCCCTACCGGAAAATGCTTCGCAGGCTGGCGCGGCGGCGCCATGTGGGCGCAGGTGGCGCCGAGGCTGACGGCCGCCGGAAAGCCCGCAGCCCCACGGGCTGTGGGGCCACGCGAGTGGCTGCCAAAGAGCTTTCCAACGAGGCACAGCTTTCCCTCCTGGCTCTTCGGGCGTGGGAGCTGTCGCCAGAGCCGCGGCCCTACCGGAAAACGCTTCGCAGGCTGGCGCGGCGGCGACACGTGGGCGCCGGTGTCACCTAGGCTGACGGCCGCCGAAAAGCCCGCAGCCCCACGGGCTGTGGGGCCACGCGAGCGGCTGCCAAAGAGCTTTCCAAAGAGGCATGGCTTTCCCTCCTGGCTCTTCGGGCGTGGGAGCTGTCGCCAGAGCCGCGGCCCTACCGGAAAATGCTTCGCAGGGTGGCGCGGCGGCGCCACGTGGGCGCAGGTGGCGCCGAGGCTGACGGCCGCCGGAAAGCCCGCAGCCCCACGGGCTGTGGGGCCACGCGAGCGGCTGCCAAAGAGCTTTCCAACGAGGCACGGCTTTCCCTCCTGGCTCTTCGGGCGTGGGAGCTGTCGCCAGAGACGCGGCCCTACTGGAAAATGCTTCGCAGGCTGGCGTGGCGGCGCCACGTGGGCACTGGTGTCGCCAAGGCTGACGGCCGCCGAAAAGCCCGCAGCCCCACGGGCTGTGGGGCCACGCGAGCGGCTGCCAAAGAGCTTTCCAACGAGGCACGGCTTTCCCTCCTGGCTCTTCGGGTGTGGGAGCTGTCGCCAGAGCCGCGGCCCTACCGGAAAATGCTTCGCAGGCTGGCGCGGCGGCGACACGTGGGCGCCGGTGTCGCCGAGGCTGACGGCCGCCGGAAAGCCTGCAGCCCCACGGGCTGTGGGGCCACGCGAGCGGCTGCCAAAGAGCTTTCCAACGAGGCATGGCTTTCCCTCCTGGCTCTTCGGGCGTGGGAGCTGTCGCCAGAGACGCGGCCCTACCAGAAAATGCTTCGCAGGCTGGCGCGGCGGCGCCACGTGGGCACCGGTGGCGCCGAGGCTGACGGCCGCCGGAAAGCCCGCAGCCCCACGGGCTGTGGGGCCACGCGAGCGGCTGCCAAAGAGCTTTCCAACGAGGCACGGCTTTCCCTCCTGGCTCTTCGGGCGTGGGAGCTGTCGCCAGAGCCGCGGCCCTACCGGAAAATGCTTCGCAGGCTGGCGCGGCGGCGCCACGTGGGCACCAGTGGCGCCGAGGCTGACGGCCGCCGGAAAGCCCGCAGCCCCACGGGCTGTGGGGCCACGCGAGCGGCTGCCAAAGAGCTTTCCAACGAGGCACGGCTTTCCCTCCTGGCTCTTCGGGCGTGGGAGCTGTCGCCAGAGCCGCGGCCCTACCGGAAAATGCTTCGCAGGCTGGCGCGGCGGCGCCATGTGGGCGCCAGTGGCGCCGAGGCTGACGGCCGCCGGAAAGCCCGCAGCCCCACGGGCTGTGGGGCCACGCAAGCGGCTGCCAAAGAGCTTTCCAACGAGGCACGGCTTTCCCTCCTGGCTCTTCGGGCGTGGGAGCTGTCGCCAGAGCCGCGGCCCTACCGGAAAATGCTTTGCAGGCTGGCGCGGCGGCGCCACGTGGGCGCTGGTGTCGCCGAGGCTGACGGCCGCCGGAAAGCCCGCAGCCCCACGGGCTGTGGGGCCACGCGAGCGGCTGACAAAGAGCTTTCCAACGAGGCACGGCTTTCCCTCCTGGCTCTTCGGGCGTGGGAGCTGTCGCCAGAGACGCGGCCCTACCGGAAAATGCTTCGCAGGCTGGCGCGGCGGCGCCACGTGGGCGCCGGTGGCGCCGAGGCTGACGGCCGCCGGAAACTCCGCAGCCCCACGGGCTGTGGGGCCACGCGAGCGGCTGCCAAAGAGGTTTCCAACGAGGCACGGCTTTCCCTCCTGGCTCTTCGGGCGTGAGAGCTGTCGCCAGAGCCGCGGCCCTACCGGAAAATGCTTCGCAGGCTGGCGCGGCGGCGCCACGTGGGCGCAGGTGGCGCCGAGGCTGACGGCCGCCGGAAAGCCCGCAGCCCCACGGGCTGTGGGGCCACGCGAGCGGCTGCCAAAGAGCTTTCCAACGAGGCACGGCTTTCCCTCCCTGCTCTTCGGGCGTGGGAGCTGTCGCCAGAGACGCGGCCCTACCGGAAAATGCTTCGCAGGCTGGCGTGGCGGCGCCACGTGGGCGCAGGTGTCGCCGAGGCTGACGGCCGCCGGAAAGCCCGCAGCCCCACGGGCTGTGGGGCAACGCGAGCGGCTGCCAAAGAGCTTTCCAAGGAGGCACAGCTTTCCCTCCTGGCTCTTCGGGCGTGGGAGCTGTTGCCAGAGCCGCGGCCCTACCGGAAAATGCTTCGCAGGCTGGCGCGGCGGCACCACGTGGGCGCCGGTGTCTCGTAGGCTGACGGCCGCCGGAAAGCCCGCAGCCCCACGGGCTGTGGGGCCACGCGAGCGGCTGCCAAAGAGCTTTCCAACGAGGCACGGCTTTCCCTCCTGGCTCTTCGGGCGTGGGAGCTGTCGCCAGAGCCGCGGCCCTACCGGAAAATGCTTCGCAGGCTGGCGCGGCGGCGCCACGTGGGCGCCGGTGGCGCCGAGGCTGACGGCCGCCGGAAACTCCGCAGCCCCACGGGCTGTGGGGCCACGCGAGCGGCTGCCAAAGAGGTTTCCAACGAGGCACGGCTTTCCCTCCTGGCTCTTCGGGCGTGAGAGCTGTCGCCAGAGCCGCGGCCCTACCGGAAAATGCTTCGCAGGCTGGCGCGGCGGCGCCACGTGGGCGCAGGTGGCGCCGAGGCTGACGGCCGCCGGAAAGCCCGCAGCCCCACGGGCTGTGGGGCCACGCGAGCGGCTGCCAAAGAGCTTTCCAACGAGGCACGGCTTTCCCTCCCTGCTCTTCGGGCGTGGGAGCTGTCGCCAGAGACGCGGCCCTACCGGAAAATGCTTCGCAGGCTGGCGTGGCGGCGCCACGTGGGCGCAGGTGTCGCCGAGGCTGACGGCCGCCGGAAAGCCCGCAGCCCCACGGGCTGTGGGGCAACGCGAGCGGCTGCCAAAGAGCTTTCCAAGGAGGCACAGCTTTCCCTCCTGGCTCTTCGGGCGTGGGAGCTGTTGCCAGAGCCGCGGCCCTACCGGAAAATGCTTCGCAGGCTGGCGCGGCGGCACCACGTGGGCGCCGGTGTCTCGTAGGCTGACGGCCGCCGGAAAGCCCGCAGCCCCACGGGCTGTGGGGCCACGCGAGCGGCTGCCAAAGAGCTTTCCAACGAGGCACGGCTTTCCCTCCTGGCTCTTCGGGCGTGGGAGCTGTCGCCAGAGCCGCGGCCCTACCGGAAAATGCTTCGCAGGCTGGCGCGGCGGCGCCACGTGGGCGCCGGTGTCGCCGAGGCTGACGGCTGCCGGAATGCCCGCAGCCCCAAGGGCTGTGGGGCCACGCGAGCGGCTGCCAAAGAGTTTTCCAACGAGGCACGGCTTTCCCTCCTGGCTCTTCGGGCGTGGGAGCTGTCGCCAGAGCCGCGGCCCTACCGGAAAATGCTTCGCAGGCTGGCGCGGCGGCGCCACGTGGGCGCCGGTGTCGCCAAGGCTGACAGCCGCCGGAAAGCCCGCAGCCCCACGGGCTGTGGGGCCACGTCAGCGGCTGCCAAAGAGCTTTCCAACGAGGCACGGCTTTCCCTCCTGGCTCTTCGGGCGTGGGAGCTGTCGCCAGAGCCGCGGCCCTACCGGAAAATGCTTCGCAGGCTGGTGCGGCAGCGACACGTGGGCGCAGGTGTCGCCGAGGCTGACGGCCGCCGGAAAGCCCGCAGCCCCACGGGCTGTGGGGCCACGCGAGCGGCTGCCAAAGAGCTTTCCAACGAGGAACGGCTTTCCCTCCCTGCTCTTCGGGCGTGGGAGCTGTCGCCAGAGACGCGCCCCTACCAGAAAATGCTTCGCAGGCTGGCGTGGCGGCGCCACGTGGGCGCAGGTGTCGCCGAGGCTGACGGCCGCCGGAAAGCCCGCAGCCCCACGGGCTGTGGGGCAACGCGAGCGGCTGCCAAAGAGCTTTCCAAGGAGGCACAGCTTTCCCTCCTGGCTCTTCGGGCGTGGGAGCTGTTGCCAGAGCCGCGGCCCTACCGGAAAATGCTTCGCAGGCTGGCGCGGCGGCACCACGTGGGCGCCGGTGTCTCGTAGGCTGACGGCCGCCGGAAAGCCCGCAGCCCCACGGGCTGTGGGGCCACGCGAGCGGCTGCCAAAGAGCTTTCCAACGAGGCACGGCTTTCCCTCCTGGCTCTTCGGGCGTGGGAGCTGTCGCCAGAGCCGCGGCCCTACCGGAAAATGCTTCGCAGGCTGGCGCGGCGGCGCCACGTGGGCGCCGGTGTCGCCGAGGCTGACGGCTGCCGGAATGCCCGCAGCCCCAAGGGCTGTGGGGCCACGCGAGCGGCTGCCAAAGAGGTTTCCAACGAGGCACGGCTTTCCCTCCTGGCTCTTCGGGCGTGGGAGCTGTCGCCAGAGACGCGGCCCTACCGGAAAATGCTTCGCAGGCTGGCGCGGCGGCGCCACGTGGGCGCCGGTGTCGCCAAGGCTGACAGCCGCCGGAAAGCCCGCAGCCCCACGGGCTGTGGGGCCACGTCAGCGGCTGCCAAAGAGCTTTCCAACGAGGCACGGCTTTCCCTCCTGGCTCTTCGGGCGTGGGAGCTGTCGCCAGAGCCGCGGCCCTACCGGAAAATGCTTCGCAGGCTGGTGCGGCAGCGACACGTGGGCGCAGGTGTCGCCGAGGCTGACGGCCGCCGGAAAGCCCGCAGCCCCACGGGCTGTGGGGCCACGCGAGCGGCTGCCAAAGAGCTTTCCAATGAGGCACGGCTTTCCCTCCTGGCTCTTCGGGCGTGGGAGCTGTCGCCAGAGCCGCGGCCCTACCGGAAAATGCTTCGTAGGATGGCGCGGCGGCGCCACGTGGGCGCAGGTGGCGCCGAGGCTGACGGCCGCCGGAAAGCCCGCAGCCCCACGGGCTGTGGGGCCACGCGAGCGGCTGCCAAAGAGGTTTCCAACGAGGCACGGCTTTCCCTCCTGGCTCTTCGGGCGTGGGAGCTGTCGCCAGAGCCGCCGCGTTACCGGAAAATGCTTTGCAGGCTGGTGAGGCGTCGTCATGTGGGCGCAGGTGTCGCCGAGGCTGACGGCCGCCGGAAAGCCCGCAGCCCCACGGGCTGTGGGGCCACGCGAGGGGCTGCCAAAGAGCTTTCCAACGAGGCACGGCTTTCCCTCCTGGCTCTTCGGGCGTGGGAGCTGTCGCCAGAGACGCGGCCCTACCGGAAAATGCTTCGCAGGCTGGCGCGGCGGCGCCACGTGGGCGCCGGTGTCGCCGAGGCTGACGGCTGCCGGAATGCCCGCAGCCCCACGGGCTGTGGGGCCACGCGAGCGGCTGCCAAAGAGCTTTCCAACGAGGCACGGCTTTCCCTCCTGGCTCTTCGGGCGTGGGAGCTGTTGCCAGAGACGCGGCCCTACCGGAAAATGCTTCGCAGGCTGGAGCGGCGGCGCCATGTGGGCGCCAGTGGCGCCGAGGCTTACGGCCGCCGGAAAGCCCGCAGCCCCACGGGCTGTGGGGCCATGCGACCGGCTGCCAAAGAGCTTTCCAACGAGGCATGGCTTTCCCTCCTGGCTCTTCGGGCGTGGGAGCAGTCGCCAGAGCCGCGGCCCTACCGGAAAATGCTTCGCAGGCTGGCGCGGCGGCACCACGTGGGCGCCGGTGTCGCCGAGGCTGACGGCCGCCGAAAAGCCCGCAGCCCCACGGGCTGTGGGGCCACGCGAGCGGCTGCCAAAGAGCTTTCCAACGAGGCACGGATTTCCCTCCTGGCTCTTCGGGCGTGGGAGCTGTCGCCAGAGCCGCGGCCCTACCGGAAAATGCTTCGCAGGCTGGCGCGGCGGCGCAACGTGGGCGCTGGTGGCGCTGAGGCTGACGGCCGCCGAAAATCCCGCAGCCCCACGGGCTGTGGGGCCACGCGAGCGGCTGCCAAAGAGCTTTCCAACGAGGCACGGCTTTCCCTCCTGGCTCTTCGGGCGTGGGAGCTGTCGCCAGAGACGCGGCCCTACCGGAAAATGCTTCGCAGGCTGGCGCGGCGTCGTCACGTGGGCGCTGGTGTCGCCGAGGCTGACGGCCGCCGGAAAGCCCGCAGCCCCACGGGCTGTGGGGCCACGCAAGCGGCTGCCAAAGAGCTTTCCAACGAGGCACGGCTTTCCCTCCTGGCTCTTCGGGCGTGGGAGCTGTCGCCAGAGACGCGGCCCTACCGGAAAATGCTTCGCAGGCTGCCGCGGCGGCGCCACGTGGGCGCTGGTGGCGCCGAGGCTGACGGCTGCCGGAAAGCCCGCAGCCCCACGGGCTGTGGGGCCACGCGAGCAGCTGCCAAAGAGATTTCCAACGAGGCATGGCTTTCCCTCCTGGCTCTTCGGGCGTGGGAGCTGTCACGAGAGCCGTGGCCCTACTGGAAAATGCTTCGCAGGATGGCGCGGCGGCGCCACGTGGGCACTGGTGTCGCCGAGGCTGACGGCTGCTGAAAAGCCCGCAGCCCACGGGCTGTGGGGCCACGCGAGCGGCTGCCAAAGAGCTTTCCAACGAGGCACGGCTTTCCCTCCTGGCTCTTCGGGCGTGGGAGCTGTCGCCAGAGACGCAGCCCTACCGGAAAATGCTTCGCAGGCTGGCGCGGCGGCGTCACGTGGGCGCTGGTGTCGCAGAGGCTGACGGCCGCCGGAAAGCGCGCAGCCCCACGGGCTGTGGGGCCACGCGAGCGGCTGCCAAAGAGCTTTCCAACGAGGCACGGCTTTCCCTCCTGCCTCTTCGGGCGTGGGAGCTGTCGCCAGAGACGCGTCCCTACCGGAAAATGCTTCGCAGGCTGGCGCGGCGGCGCCACGTGGGCGCAGGTGTCGCCGAGGCTGACGGCCGCCGGAAAGCCCGCAGCCCCACGGGCTGTGGGGCCACGCGAGCGGCTGCCAAAGAGCTTTCCAACGAGGCACGGCTTTCCCTCCTGGCTCTTCGGGCGTGGGAGCTGTCGCCAGAGACGCGGCCCTACCGGAAAATGCTTTGCAGGCTGGCGCGGTGGCGCCACGTGGGCGCCGGTGTCGCCGAGGCTGACGGCCGCCGGAAAGCCCGCAGCCCCACGGGCTGTGGGGCCACGCGAGCGGCTGCCAAAGAGCTTTCCAACGAGGCACGGCTTTCCCTCCTGGCTCTTCGGGCGTGGGAGCTGTCGCCAGAGCCGCAGCCCTACCGGAAAATGCTTCGCAGGCTGGCGCGGCGGCGCCACGTGGGTGCTGGTGTCGCCGAGGCTGACGGCCGCCGGAAAGCCCGCAGCCCCACGGGCTGTGGGGCCACGCGAGCGGCTGACAAAGAGCTTTCCAACGAGGCACGGCTTTCCCTCCTGGCTCTTCGGGCGTGGGAGCTGTCGCCAGAGCCGCGGCCCTACCGGAAAATGCTTCGCAGGCTGGCGCGGCGGCGCCACGTGGGCGCCAGTGTCGCCTAGGCTGACGGCCGCTGGAAAGCCCGCAGCCCCACGGGCTGTGGGGCCACGCGAGCGGCTGCCAAAGAGCTTTCCAACGAGGCACGGCTTTCCCTCCTGGCTCTTCGGGCGTGGGAGCTGTCGCCAGAGACGCGGCCCTACCGGAAAATGCTTCGCAGGCTGGCGTGGCGGCGCCACGTGGGCGCCAGTGTCGCTGAGGCTGACGGCCGCCGGAAAGCCCGCAGCCCCACGGGCTGTGGGGCCACGCGAGCGGCTGCCAAAGAGCTTTCCAACGAGGCACGGTTTTCCCTCCTGGCTCTTCGGGCGTGGGAGCTGTCGCCAGAGACGCGGCCCTACCGGAAAATGCTTCGCAGGATGGCGCGGCAGCGCCACGTGGGCGCAGGTGGCACCGAGGCTGACGGCTGCCGGAAAGCCCGCAGCCCCACGGGCTGTGGGGCCACGCGAGCGGCTGCCAAAGAGGTTTCCAACGAGGCACGGCTTTCCCTCCTGGCTCTTCGGGCGTGGGAGCTGTCGCCAGAGCCGCGGCCCTACCGGAAAATGCTTCGCAGGCTGGCGCGGCGGCGCCATGTGGGCGCCAGTGTCGCCGAGGCTGACGGCCGCCGGAAAGCCCGCAGCCCCACGGGCTGTGGGGCCATGCGACCGGCTGCCAAAGAGCTTTCCAACGAGGCACGGCTTTCCCTCCTGGCTCTTCGGGCGTGGGAGCTGTCGCCAGAGCCGCGGCCCTACCGGAAAATGCTTCGCAGGCTGGCGCAGCGGCGCCACGTGGGTGCAGGTGGCGCCGAGGCTGACGGCTGCCGGAAAGCCCGCAGCCCCACGGGCTGTGGGGCCACGCAAGCGGCTGCCAAAGAGGTTTCCAACGAGGCACGGCTTTCCCTCCTGGCTCTTCGGGCATGGGAGCTGTCGCCAGAGCCGCGGCCCTACCGGAAAATGCTTCGCAGGCTGGCGCGGCGGCACCACGTGGGCGCCGGTGTCGCCGAGGCTGACGGCCGCCGGAAAGCCCGCAGCCCCACGGGCTGTGGGGCCACGCGAGCGGCTGCCAAAGAGCTTTCCAACGAGGCACGGATTTCCCTCCTGGCTCTTCGGGCGTGGGAGCTGTCGCCAGAGACGCGGCCCTACCGGAAAATGCTTCGCAGGCTGGCGCGGCGGCGCCACGTGGGCGCTGGTGGCGCTGAGGCTGACGGCCGCCGAAAAGCCCGCAGCCCCACGGGCTGTGGGGCCACGTGAGCGGCTGCCAAAGAGCTTTCCAACGAGGCACGGCTTTCCCTCCTGGCTCTTCGGGCGTGGGAGCTGTCGCCAGAGACGCGGCCCTACCGGAAAATGCTTCGCAGGCTGGCACGGCGGCGCCACGTGGGCACAGGTGGCGCCGAGGCTGACGGCCGCCGGAAAGCCCGCAGCCCCACGGGCTGTGGGGCCACGCGAGCGGCTGCCAAAGAGCTTTCCAACGAGGCATGGCTTTCCCTCCTGGCTCTTCGGGCGTGGGAGCTGTCGCCAGAGACGCGGCCCTACCGGAAAATGCTTTGCAGGCTGGCGCGGCGGCGCCACGTGGGCGCCGGTGTCGCCGAGGCTGACGGCCACCGGAAAGCCCGCAGCCCCACGGGCTGTGGGGCCACGCGAGCGGCTGCCAAAGAGCTTTCCAACGAGGCACGGCTTTCCCTCCTGGCTCTTCGGGCGTGGGAGCTGTCGCCAGAGACGCGGCCCTACCGGAAAATGCTTCGCAGGCTGGCGCGGCGGCGCCACGTGGGTGCTGGTGTCGCCGAGGCTGACGGCCGCCGGAAAGCCCGCAGCCCCACGGGCTGTGGGGCCACGCGAGCGGCTGACAAAGAGCTTTCCAACGAGGCACGGCTTTCCCTCCTGGCTCTTCGGGCATGGGAGCTGTCGCCAGAGCCGCGGCCCTACCGGAAAATGCTTCGCAGGCTGGCGCGGCGGCGCCATGTGGGCACTGGTGTCACCGAGGCTGACGGCCGCCGAAAAGCCCGCAGCCCCACGGGCTGTGGGGCCACGCGAGCGGCTGCCAAAGAGCTTTCCAACGAGGCACGGCTTTCCCTCCTGGCTCTTCGGGCGTGGGAGCTGTCGCCAGAGACGCGGCCCTACCGGAAAATGCTTCGCAGGCTGGCGCGGCGGCGCCACGTGGGCGCTGGTGGCGCTGAGGCTGACGGCCGCCGAAAAGCCAGCAGCCCCACGGGCTGTGGGGCCACGCGAGCGGCTGCCAAAGAGCTTTCCAACGAGGCACGGCTTTCCCTCCTGGCTCTTCGGGCGTGGGAGCTGTCGCCAGAGACGCGGCCCTACCAGAAAATGCTTCGCAGGCTGGCGCGGCGGCGCCACGTGGGCGCAGGTGGCGCCGAGGTTGAAGGCTGCCGGAAAGCACGCAGCCCCACGGGCTGTGGGGCCACGCGAGCAGCTGCCAAAGAGATTTCCAACGAGGCACGGCTTTCCCTCCTGGCTCTTCGGGCGTGGGAGCTGTCGCCAGAGACGCAGCCCTACTGGAAAATGCTTCGCAGGCTGGCGCGGCGGCGCCACGTGGGCACTGGTGTCGCCGAGGCTGACGGCTGCTAAAAAGCCCGCAGCCCCACGGGCTGTGGGGCCACGCGATCGGCTGCCAAAGAGCTTTCCAACGAGGCACGGCTTTCCCTCCTGGCTCTTCGGGCGTGGGAGCTGTCGCCAGAGACGCGGCCCTACCGGAAAATGCTTCGCAGGCTGGCGCGGCGGCGTCACGTGGGCGCTGGTGTCACCAAGGCTGACGGCCGCCGGAAAGCGCGCAGCCCCACGGGCTGTGGGGCCACGCGAGCGGCTGCCAAAGAGCTTTCCAACGAGGCACGGCTTTCCCTCCTGGCTCTTCGGGCGTGGGAGCTGTCGCCAGAGACGCGGCCCTACCGGAAAATGCTTTGCAGGCTGGCGCGGCGGCGCCACGTGGGCGCCGGTGTCGCCGAGGCTGACGGCCACCGGAAAGCCCGCAGCCCCACGGGCTGTGGGGCCACGCGAGCGGCTGCCAAAGAGCTTTCCAACGAGGCACGGCTTTCCCTCCTGGCTCTTCGGGCGTGGGAGCTGTCGCCAGAGACGCGGCCCTACCGGAAAATGCTTCGCAGGCTGGGGCGGCGGCGCCACGTGGGTGCTGGTGTCGCCGAGGCTGACGGCCGCCGGAAAGCCCGCAGCCCCACGGGCTGTGGGGCCACGCGAGCGGCTGACAAAGAGCTTTCCAACGAGGCACGGCTTTCCCTCCTGGCTCTTCGGGCGTGGGAGCTGTCGCCAGAGACGCGGCCCTACCGGAAAATGCTTCGCAGGATGGCGCGGCAGCGCCACGTGGGCGCAGGTGGCACCGAGGCTGACGGCTGCCGGAAAGCCCGCAGCCCCACGGGCTGTGGGGCCACGCGAGCGGCTGCCAAAGAGGTTTCCAACGAGGCACGGCTTTCCCTCCTGGCTCTTCGGGCGTGGGAGCTGTCGCCAGAGCCGCGGCCCTACCGGAAAATGCTTCGCAGGCTGGCGCGGCGGCGCCATGTGGGCGCCAGTGTCGCCGAGGCTGACGGCCGCCGGAAAGCCCGCAGCCCCACGGGCTGTGGGGCCATGCGACCGGCTGCCAAAGAGCTTTCCAACGAGGCACGGCTTTCCCTCCTGGCTCTTCGGGCGTGGGAGCTGTCGCCAGAGACGCGGCCCTACCGGAAAATGCTTCGCAGGCTGGCGCGGCGGCGCCACGTGGGCGCTGGTGGCGCTGAGGCTGACGGCCGCCGAAAAGCCCGCAGCCCCACGGGCTGTGGGGCCACGTGAGCGGCTGCCAAAGAGCTTTCCAACGAGGCACGGCTTTCCCTCCTGGCTCTTCGGGCGTGGGAGCTGTCGCCAGAGACGCGGCCCTACCGGAAAATGCTTCGCAGGCTGGCACGGCGGCGCCACGTGGGCACAGGTGGCGCCGAGGCTGACGGCCGCCGGAAAGCCCGCAGCCCCACGGGCTGTGGGGCCACGCGAGCGGCTGCCAAAGAGCTTTCCAACGAGGCATGGCTTTCCCTCCTGGCTCTTCGGGCGTGGGAGCTGTCGCCAGAGACGCGGCCCTACCGGAAAATGCTTTGCAGGCTGGCGCGGCGGTGCCAGGTGGGCGCCGGTGTCGCCGAGGCTGACGGCCACCGGAAAGCCCGCAGCCCCACGGGCTGTGGGGCCACGCGAGCGGCTGCCAAAGAGCTTTCCAACGAGGCACGGCTTTCCCTCCTGGCTCTTCGGGCGTGGGAGCTGTCGCCAGAGACGCGGCCCTACCGGAAAATGCTTCGCAGGCTGGCGCGGCGGCGCCACGTGGGTGCTGGTGTCGCCGAGGCTGACGGCCGCCGGAAAGCCCGCAGCCCCACGGGCTGTGGGGCCACGCGAGCGGCTGACAAAGAGCTTTCCAACGAGGCACGGCTTTCCCTCCTGGCTCTTCGGGCGTGGGAGCTGTCGCCAGAGACGCGGCCCTACCGGAAAATGCTTCGCAGGCTGGCGCGGCGGCGCCACGTGGGCGCCAGTGTCGCTGAGGCTGGCGGCCGCCGGAAAGCCCGCAGCCCCACGGGCTGTGGGGCCACGCGAGCGGCTGCCAAAGAGCTTTCCAACGAGGCATGGCTTTCCCTCCTGGCTCTTCGGGCGTGGGAGCTGTCGCCAGAGACGCGGCCCTACCGGAAAATGCTTCGCAGGCTGGCGCGGCGGCGCCATGTGGGCGCCAGTGGCGCCGAGGCTGACGGCCGCCGGAAAGCCCGCAGCCCCACGGGCTGTGGGGCCACGCGAGTGGCTGCCAAAGAGCTTTCCAACGAGGCACGGCTTTCCCTCCTGGCTCTTCGGGCGTGGGAGCTGTCGCCAGAGACGCAGCCCTACCGGAAAATGGTTCGCAGGCTGGCGCGGCGGCGACACGTGGGCGCCGGTGTCACCTAGGCTGACGGCCGCCGGAAAGCCCGCAGCCCCACGGGCTGTGGGACCACGCGAGTGGCTGCCAAAGAGCTTTCCAACGAGGCACGGCTTTCCCTCCTGGCTCTTCGGGCGTGGGAGCTGTCGCCAGAGACGCAGCCCTACCGGAAAATGGTTCGCAGGCTGGCGCGGCGGCAACACGTGGGCGCCGGTGTCACCTAGGCTGACGGCCGCCGGAAAGCCCGCAGCCCCACGGGCTGTGGGGCCACGCGAGCGGCTGCCAAAGAGCTTTCCAACGAGGCACGGTTTTCCCTCCTGGCTCTTCGGGCGTGGGAACTGTCGCCAGGGACGCGGCCCTACCGGAAAATGCTTCGCAGGCTGGCGCGGCGGCGACACGTGGGCGCCGGTGTCACCTAGGCTGACGGCCGCCGGAAAGCCCGCAGCCCCACGGGCTGTGGGGCCACGCGAGCGGCTGCCAAAGAGCTTTCCAACGAGGCATGGCTTTCCCTCCTGGCTCTTCGGGCGTGGGAGCTGTCGCCAGAGACGCGGCCCTACCGGAAAATGCTTCGCAGGATGGCGCGGCAGCGCCACGTGGGCGCAGGTGGCACCGAGGCTGACGGCTGCCGGAAAGCCCGCAGCCCCACGGGCTGTGGGGCCACGCGAGCGGCTGCCAAAGAGGTTTCCAACGAGGCACGGCTTTCCCTCCTGGCTCTTCGGGCGTGGGAGCTGTCGCCAGAGCCGCGGCCCTACCGGAAAATGCTTCGCAGGCTGGCGCGGCGGCGCCATGTGGGCGCCAGTGTCGCCGAGGCTGACGGCCGCCGGAAAGCCCGCAGCCCCACGGGCTGTGGGGCCATGCGACCGGCTGCCAAAGAGCTTTCCAACGAGGCACGGCTTTCCCTCCTGGCTCTTCGGGCGTGGGAGCTGTCGCCAGAGCCGCGGCCCTACCGGAAAATGCTTCGCAGGCTGGCGCGGCGGCACCACGTGGGCGCCGGTGTCGCCGAGGCTGACGGCTGCTGAAAAGCCCGCAGCCCCACGGGCTGTGGGGCCACGCGAGCGGCTGCCAAAGAGCTTTCCAACGAGGCACGGCTTTCCCTCCTGGCTCTTCGGGCGTGGGAGCTGTCGCCAGAGACGCAGCCCTACCGGAAAATGCTTCGCAGGCTGGCGCGGCGGCGTCACGTGGGCGCTGGTGTCGCCGAGGCTGACGGCTGCCGGAAAGCGCGCAGCCCCACGGGCTGTGGGGCCACGCGAGCGGCTGCCAAAGAGGTTTCCAACGAGGCACGGCTTTCCCTCCTGGCTCTTCGGGCGTGGGAGCTGTCGCCAGAGCCGCGGCCCTACCGGAAAATGCTTCGCAGGCTGGCGCGGCGGCGCCACGTGGGCGCAGGTGGCGCCGAGGCTGACGGCCGCCGGAAAGCCCGCAGCCCCACGGGCTGTGGGGCCACGCGAGCGGCTGCCAAAGAGCTTTCCAACGAGGCACAGCTTTCCCTCCTGGCTCTTCGGGCGTGGGAGCTGTCGCCAGAGACGCGGCCCTACTGGAAAATGCTTCGCAGGCTGGCGCGGCGGCGACACGTGGGCGCCGGTGGCGCCGAGGCTGACAGCTGCCGGAAAGCCCGCAGCCCCACGGGCTGTGGGGCCACGCAAGCGGCTGCCAAAGAGCTTTCCAACGAGGCACGGCTTTCCCTCCTGGCTCTTCGGGCATGGGAGCTGTCGCCAGAGCCGCGGCCCTACCGGAAAATGCTTCGCAGGCTGGCGCGGCGGCGCCACGTGGGCGCAGGTGGCGCCGAGGCTGACGGCCGCCGAAAAGCCCGCAGCCCCACGGGCTGTGGGGCCACGCGAGTGGCTGCCAAAGAGCTTTCCAACGAGGCACAGCTTTCCCTCCTGGCTCTTCGGGCGTGGGAGCTGTCGCCAGAGCCGCGGCCCTACCGGAATATGCTTCGCAGGCTGGCGCGGCGGCACCATGTGGGCGCCACTGTCGCCGATGCTGACGGCCGCCGGAAAGCCCGCAGCCCCACGGGCTGTGGGGCCACGCGAGCGGCTGCCAAAGAGCTTTCCAACGAGGCACGGCTTTCCCTCCTGGCTCTTCGGGCGTGGGAGCTGTCGCCAGAGACGCGGCCCTACCGGAAAATGCTTCGCAGGCTGGCGCGGCGGCACCACATGGGCGCAGGTGTCGCCGAGGCTGACGGCCGCCGGAAAGCCCGCAGCCCCACGGGCTGTGGGGCCACGCGAGCAGCTGCCAAAGAGATTTCCAACGAGGCACGGCTTTCCCTCCTGGCTCTTCGGGCGTGGGAGCTGTCGCCAGAGACGCGGCCCTACCGGAAAATGCTTCGCAGGCTGGCGCGGCGGCGACACGTGGGCGCCGGTGGCGCCGAGGCTGACAGCTGCCGGAAAGCCCGCAGCCCCACGGGCTGTGGGGCCACGCAAGCGGCTGCCAAAGAAGTTTCCAACGAGGCATGGCTTTCCCTCCTGG
The DNA here is from genome assembly GCF_028500815.1 of Rissa tridactyla. NCBI lineage: Eukaryota > Metazoa > Chordata > Aves > Charadriiformes > Laridae > Rissa > Rissa tridactyla. Next base: position 32,214 of record NW_026529666.1, on the reverse strand, counting down.
CTCTTCGGGCATGGGAGCTGTCGCCAGAGCCGCGGCCCTACCGGAAAATGCTTCGCAGGCTGGCGCGGCGGCGCCACGTGGGCACTGGTGTCACCGAGGCTGACGGCCGCCGAAAAGCCCGCAGCCCCACGGGCTGTGGGGCCACGCGAGCGGCTGCCAAAGAGCTTTCCAACGAGGCACGGCTTTCCCTCCTGGCTCTTCGGGCGTGGGAGCTGTCGCCAGAGACGCGGCCCTACCGGAAAATGCTTCGCAGGCTGGCGCGGCGGCGCCACGTGGGCGCAGGTGGCGCCGAGGCTGACGGCTGCCGGAAAGCCCGCAGCCCCACGGGCTGTGGGGCCACGCGAGCGGCTGCCAAAGAGCTTTCCAACGAGGCACGGCTTTCCCTCCTGGCTCTTCGGGCGTGGGAGCTGTCGCCAGAGACGCGGCCCTACCGGAAAATGCTTCGCAGGCTGGCGCGGCGGCGCCATGTGGGCGACAGTGGCGCCGAGGCTGACGGCCGCCGGAAAGCCCGCAGCCCCACGGGCTGTGGGGCCACGCGAGCAGCTGCCAAAGAGCTTTCCAACGAGGCACGGCTTTCCCTCCTGGCTCTTCGGGCGTGGGAGCTGTCGCCAGAGACGCGGCCCTACCGGAAAATGCTTCGCAGGCTGGCGCGGCGGCGCCATGTGGGCGCAGGTGGCGCCGAGGCTGACGGCCGCCGGAAAGCCGGCAGCCCAACGGGCTGTGGGGCCACGCGAGTGGCTGCCAAAGAGCTTTCCAACGAGGCACAGCTTTCCCTCCTGGCTCTTCGGGCGTGGGAGCTGTCGCCAGAGCCGCGGCCCTACCGGAAAACGCTTCGCAGGCTGGCGCGGCGGCGACACGTGGGCGCCGGTGTCACCTAGGCTGACGGCCGCCGAAAAGCCCGCAGCCCCACGGGCTGTGGGGCCACGCGAGCGGCTGCCAAAGAGCTTTCCAAAGAGGCATGGCTTTCCCTCCTGGCTCTTCGGGCGTGGGAGCTGTCGCCAGAGACGCGGCCCTACCGGAAAATGCTTCGCAGGCTGGCGCGGCGGCGCCACGTGGGCGCAGGTGGCGCCGAGGCTGACGGCCGCCGGAAAGCCCGCAGCCCCACGGGCTGTGGGGCCACGCGAGCGGCTGCCAAAGAGCTTTCCAACGAGGCACGGCTTTCCCTCCTGGCTCTTCGGGCGTGGGAGCTGTCGCCAGAGACGCGGCCCTACTGGAAAATGCTTCGCAGGCTGGCGTGGCGGCGCCACGTGGGCACTGGTGTCGCCAAGGCTGACGGCCGCCGAAAAGCCCGCAGCCCCACGGGCTGTGGGGCCACGCGAGCGGCTGCCAAAGAGCTTTCCAACGAGGCACGGCTTTCCCTCCTGGCTCTTCGGGCGTGGGAGCTGTCGCCAGAGACGCGGCCCTACCGGAAAATGCTTTGCAGGCTGGCGCGGCGGCGCCACGTGGGCGCTGGTGTCGCCGAGGCTGACGGCCGCCGGAAAGCCCGCAGCCCCACGGGCTGTGGGGCCACGCGAGCGGCTGCCAAAGAGCTTTCCAACGAGGCACGGCTTTCCCTCCTGGCTCTTCGGGCGTGGGAGCTGTCGCCAGAGACGCGGCCCTACCGGAAAATGCTTCGCAGGCTGGCGCGGCGGCGCCACGTGGGCGCCGGTGGCGCCGAGGCTGACGGCCGCCGGAAACTCCGCAGCCCCACGGGCTGTGGGGCCACGCGAGCGGCTGCCAAAGAGGTTTCCAACGAGGCACGGCTTTCCCTCCTGGCTCTTCGGGCGTGAGAGCTGTCGCCAGAGCCGCGGCCCTACCGGAAAATGCTTCGCAGGCTGGCGCGGCGGCGCCACGTGGGCGCAGGTGGCGCCGAGGCTGACGGCCGCCGGAAAGCCCGCAGCCCCACGGGCTGTGGGGCCACGCGAGCGGCTGCCAAAGAGCTTTCCAACGAGGAACGGCTTTCCCTCCCTGCTCTTCGGGCGTGGGAGCTGTCGCCAGAGACGCGGCCCTACCGGAAAATGCTTCGCAGGCTGGCGCGGCGGCGCCACGTGGGCGCCGGTGTCGCCGAGGCTGACGGCTGCCGGAATGCCCGCAGCCCCACGGGCTGTGGGGCCACGCGAGCGGCTGCCAAAGAGCTTTCCAACGAGGCACGGCTTTCCCTCCTGGCTCTTCGGGCGTGGGAGCTGTTGCCAGAGACGCGGCCCTACCGGAAAATGCTTCGCAGGCTGGCGCGGCGGCGCCATGTGGGCGCCAGTGGCGCCGAGGCTTACGGCCGCCGGAAAGCCCGCAGCCCCACGGGCTGTGGGGCCACGCAAGCGGCTGCCAAAGAGCTTTCCAACGAGGCACGGCTTTCCCTCCTGGCTCTTCGGGCGTGGGAGCTGTCGCCAGAGACGCGGCCCTACCGGAAAATGCTTTGCAGGCTGGCGCGGCGGCGCCACGTGGGCGCTGGTGTCGCCGAGGCTGACGGCCGCCGGAAAGCCCGCAGCCCCACGGGCTGTGGGGCCACGCGAGCGGCTGCCAAAGAGCTTTCCAACGAGGCACGGCTTTCCCTCCTGGCTCTTCGGGCGTGGGAGCTGTCGCCAGAGACGCGGCCCTACCGGAAAATGCTTCGCAGGCTGGCGCGGCGGCGCCACGTGGGCGCCGGTGGCGCCGAGGCTGACGGCCACCGGAAACTCCGCAGCCCCACGGGCTGTGGGGCCACGCGAGCGGCTGCCAAAGAGGTTTCCAACGAGGCACGGCTTTCCCTCCTGGCTCTTCGGGCGTGAGAGCTGTCGCCAGAGCCGCGGCCCTACCGGAAAATGCTTCGCAGGCTGGCGCGGCGGCACCACGTGGGCGCAGGTGGCGCCGAGGCTGACGGCCGCCGGAAAGCCCGCAGCCCCACGGGCTGTGGGGCCACGCGAGCGGCTGCCAAAGAGCTTTCCAACGAGGAACGGCTTTCCCTCCCTGCTCTTCGGGCGTGGGAGCTGTCGCCAGAGACGCGGCCCTACCGGAAAATGCTTCGCAGGCTGGCGTGGCGGCGCCACGTGGGCGCAGATGTCGCCGAGGCTGACGGCCGCCGGAAAGCCCGCAGCCCCACGGGCTGTGGGGCCACGCGAGCGGCTGCCAAAGAGCTTTCCAAGGAGGCACAGCTTTCCCTCCTGGCTCTTCGGGCGTGGGAGCTGTTGCCAGAGCCGCGGCCCTACCGGAAAATGCTTCGCAGGCTGGCGCGGCGGCACCACGTGGGCGCCGGTGTCTCGTAGGCTGACGGCCGCCGGAAAGCCCGCAGCCCCACGGGCTGTGGGGCCACGCGAGCGGCTGCCAAAGAGCTTTCCAACGAGGCACGGCTTTCCCTCCTGGCTCTTCGGGCGTGGGAGCTGTCGCCAGAGCCGCGGCCCTACCGGAAAATGCTTCGCAGGCTGGCGCGGCGGCGCCACGTGGGCGCCGGTGTCGCCGAGGCTGACGGCTGCCGGAATGCCCGCAGCCCCAAGGGCTGTGGGGCCACGCGAGCGGCTGCCAAAGAGTTTTCCAACGAGGCACGGCTTTCCCTCCTGGCTCTTCGGGCGTGGGAGCTGTCGCCAGAGCCGCGGCCCTACCGGAAAATGCTTCGCAGGCTGGCGCGGCGGCGCCACGTGGGCGCCGGTGTCGCCGAGGCTGACAGCCGCCGGAAAGCCCGCAGCCCCACGGGCTGTGGGGCCACGCGAGCGGCTGCCAAAGAGCTTTCCAACGAGGCACGGCTTTCCCTCCTGGCTCTTCGGGCGTGGGAGCTGTCGTCAGAGACGCGGCCCTACCAGAAAATGCTTCGTAGGATGGCGCGGGCGGCGCCACGTGGGCGCAGGTGGCGCCGAGGCTGACGGCTGCCGGAAAGCCCGCAGCCCCACGGGCTGTGGGGCCACGCGAGCGGCTGCCAAAGAGGTTTCCAACGAGGCACGGCTTTCCCTCCTGGCTCTTCGGGCGTGGGAGCTGTCGCCAGAGCCGCCGCGTTACCGGAAAATGCTTTGCAGGCTGGTGAGGCGTCGTCATGTGGGCGCTGGTGTCGCCGAGGCTGACGGCCGCCGGAAAGCCCGCAGCCCCACGGGCTGTGGGGCCACGCGAGGGGCTGCCAAAGAGCTTTCCAACGAGGCACGGCTTTCCCTCCTGGCTCTTCGGGCGTGGGAGCTGTCGCCAGAGACGCGGCCCTACCGGAAAATGCTTCGCAGGCTGGCGCGGCGGCGCCACGTGGGCGCCGGTGTCGCCGAGGCTGACGGCTGCCGGAATGCCCGCAGCCCCACGGGCTGTGGGGCCACGCGAGCGGCTGCCAAAGAGCTTTCCAACGAGGCACGGCTTTCCCTCCTGGCTCTTCGGGCGTGGGAGCTGTTGCCAGAGACGCGGCCCTACCGGAAAATGCTTCGCAGGCTGGCGCGGCGGCGCCATGTGGGCGCCAGTGGCGCCGAGGCTTACGGCCGCCGGAAAGCCCGCAGCCCCACGGGCTGTGGGGCCATGCGACCGGCTGCCAAAGAGCTTTCCAACGAGGCATGGCTTTCCCTCCTGGCTCTTCGGGCGTGGGAGCTGTCGCCAGAGACGCGGCCCTACCGGAAAATGCTTCGCAGGCTGGCGCGGCGGCACCACGTGGGCGCCGGTGTCGCCGAGGCTGACGGCCGCCGGAAAGCCCGCAGCCCCACGGGCTGTGGGGCCACGCGAGCGGCTGCCAAAGAGCTTTCCAACGAGGCACGGATTTCCCTCCTGGCTCTTCGGGCGTGGGAGCTGTCGCCAGAGCCGCGGCCCTACCGGAAAATGCTTCGCAGGCTGGCGCGGCGGCGTCACGTGGGCGCTGGTGTCGCCGAGGCTGACGGCCGCCGGAAAGTGCGCAGCCCCACGGGCTGTGGGGCCACGCGAGCGGCTGCCAAAGAGCTTTCCAACGAGGCACGGCTTTCCCTCCTGGCTCTTCGGGCGTGGGAGCTGTCGCCAGAGACGCGTCCCTACCGGAAAATGCTTCGCAGGCTGGCGCGGCGGCGCCACGTGGGCACCGGTGTCACCTAGGCTGACGGCCGCCGGAAAGCCCGCAGCCCCACGGGCTGTGGGGCCACGCGAGCGGCTGCCAAAGAGCTTTCCAACGAGGCACGGCTTTCCCTCCTGGCTCTTCGGGCGTGGGAGCTGTCGCCAGAGACGCGGCCCTACCTGAAAATGCTTCGCAGGCTGGCGCGGCGGCGCCACGTGGGCACCGGTGGCGCCGAGGCTGACGGCCGCCGAAAAGCCCGCAGCCCCACGGGCTGTGGGGCCACGCGAGCGGCTGACAAAGAGCTTTCCAACGAGGCACGGCTTTCCCTCCTGGCTCTTCGGGCGTGGGAAGCTGTCGCCAGAGACGCGGCCCTACCGGAAAATGCTTTGCAGGCTGGCGCGGCGGCGCCACGTGGGCGCCGGTGTCGCCGAGGCTGACAGCCGCCGGAAAGCCCGCAGCCCCACGGGCTGTGGGGCCACGCGAGCGGCTGCCAAAGAGATTTCCAACGAGGCACGGCTTTCCCTCCTGGCTCTTCGGGCGTGGGAGCTGTCGCCAGAGCCGCAGCCCTACCGGAAAATGCTTCGCAGGCTGGCGCGGCGGCGCCACGTGGGTGCTGGTGTCGCCGAGGCTGACGGCCGCCGGAAAGCCCGCAGCCCCACGGGCTGTGGGGCCACGCGAGCGGGCTGACAAAGAGCTTTCCAACGAGGCACGGCTTTCCCTCCTGGCTCTTCGGGCGTGGGAGCTGTCGCCAGAGCCGCGGCCCTACCGGAAAATGCTTCGCAGGCTGGCGCGGCGGCGCCACGTGGGCGCCAGTGTCGCCTAGGCTGACGGCCGCCAGAAAGCCCGCAGCCCCACGGGCTGTGGGGCCACGCGAGCGGCTGCCAAAGAGCTTTCCAATGAGGCATGGCTTTCCCTCCTGGCTCTTCGGGCGTGGGAGCTGTCGCCAGAGACGCGGCCCTACCGGAAAATGCTTCGCAGGCTGGCGCGGCGGCGCCATGTGGGCGCCAGTGTCGCCGAGGCTGACGGCCGCCGGAAAGCCCGCAGCCCCACGGGCTGTGGGGCCACGCGAGCGGCTGCCAAAGAGCTTTCCAACGAGGCACGGCTTTCCCTCCTGGCTCTTCGGGCGTGGGAGCTGTCGCCAGAGACGCAGCCCTACCGGAAAATGCTTCGCAGGCTGGCGCGGCGGCGACACGTGGGTGCCGGTGTCACCTAGGCTGACGGCCGCCGGAAAGCCCGCAGCCCCACGGGCTGTGGGGCCACGCGAGCAGCTGCCAAAGAGCTTTCCAACGAGGCACGGTTTTCCCTCCTGGCTCTTCGGGCGTGGGAGCTGTCGCCAGAGACGCGGCCCTACCGGAAAATGCTTCGCAGGCTGGCGCGGCGGCGCCACGTGGGTGCAGGTGGCGCCGAGGCTGACGGCTGCCGGAAAGCCCACAGCCCCACGGGCTGTGGGGCCACGCGAGCGGCTGCCAAAGAGGTTTCCAACGAGGCACGGCTTTCCCTCCTGGCTCTTCGGGCATGGGAGCTGTCGCCAGAGACGCGGCCCTACCGGAAAATGCTTCGCAGGCTGGCGCGGCGGCGCCACGTGGGTGCAGGTGGCGCCGAGGCTGACGGCTGCCGGAAAGCCCACAGCCCCACGGGCTGTGGGGCCACGCGAGCGGCTGCCAAAGAGGTTTCCAACGAGGCACGGCTTTCCCTCCTGGCTCTTCGGGCATGGGAGCTGTCGCCAGAGACGCGGCCCTACCGGAAAATGCTTCGCAGGCTGGCGCGGCGGCGCCACGTGGGCGCCGGTGTCGCCGAGGCTGACGGCCGCCGAAAAGCCCGCAGCCCCACGGGCTGTGGGGCCACGCGAGCGGCTGCCAAAGAGCTTTCCAACGAGGCACGGCTTTCCCTCCTGGCTCTTCGGGCGTGGGAGCTGTCGCCAGAGCCGCGGCCCTACCGGAAAATGCTTCGCAGGCTGGCGCGGCGGCGCCATGTGGGCGCCAGTGGCGCCGAGGCTGACGGCCGCCGGAAAGCCCGCAGCCCCACGGGCTGTGGGGCCACGCAAGCGGCTGCCAAAGAGCTTTCCAACGAGGCACGGCTTTCCCTCCTGGCTCTTCGGGCGTGGGAGCTGTCGCCAGAGCCGCGGCCCTACCGGAAAATGCTTTGCAGGCTGGCGCGGCGGCGCCACGTGGGCGCTGGTGTCGCCGAGGCTGACGGCCGCCGGAAAGCCCGCAGCCCCACGGGCTGTGGGGCCACGCGAGCGGCTGACAAAGAGCTTTCCAACGAGGCACGGCTTTCCCTCCTGGCTCTTCGGGCGTGGGAGCTGTCGCCAGAGACGCGGCCCTACCGGAAAATGCTTCGCAGGCTGGCGCGGCGGCGCCACGTGGGCGCCGGTGGCGCCGAGGCTGACGGCCGCCGGAAACTCCGCAGCCCCACGGGCTGTGGGGCCACGCGAGCGGCTGCCAAAGAGCTTTCCAACGAGGCACGGCTTTCCCTCCTGGCTCTTCGGGCGTGAGAGCTGTCGCCAGAGCCGCGGCCCTACCGGAAAATGCTTCGCAGGCTGGCGCGGCGGCGCCACGTGGGCGCAGGTGGCGCCGAGGCTGACGGCCGCCGGAAAGCCCGCAGCCCCACGGGCTGTGGGGCCACGCGAGCGGCTGCCAAAGAGCTTTCCAACGAGGAACGGCTTTCCCTCCTGGCTCTTCGGGCGTGGGAGCTGTCGCCAGAGACGCGTCCCTACCGGAAAATGCTTCGCAGGCTGGCGCGGCGGCACCACGTGGGCGCCGGTGTCTCGTAGGCTGACGGCCGCCGGAAAGCCCGCAGCCCCACGGGCTGTGGGGCCACGCGAGCGGCTGCCAAAGAGCTTTCCAACGAGGCACGGCTTTCCCTCCTGGCTCTTCGGGCGTGGGAGCTGTCGCCAGAGCCGCGGCCCTACCGGAAAATGCTTCGCAGGCTGGCGCGGCGGCGCCACGTGGGCGCCGGTGTCGCCGAGGCTGACGGCTGCCGGAATGCCCGCAGCCCCAAGGGCTGTGGGGCCACGCGAGCGGCTGCCAAAGAGTTTTCCAACGAGGCACGGCTTTCCCTCCTGGCTCTTCGGGCGTGGGAGCTGTCGCCAGAGCCGCGGCCCTACCGGAAAATGCTTCGCAGGCTGGCGCGGCAGCGACACGTGGGCGCAGGTGTCGCCGAGGCTGACGGCCGCCGGAAAGCCCGCAGCCCCACGGGCTGTGGGGCCACGCGAGCGGCTGCCAAAGAGCTTTCCAATGAGGCACGGCTTTCCCTCCTGGCTCTTCGGGCGTGGGAGCTGTCGCCAGAGCCGCGGCCCTACCGGAAAATGCTTCGTAGGATGGTGCGGCGGCGCCACGTGGGCGCAGGTGGCGCCGAGGCTGACGGCTGCCGGAAAGCCCGCAGCCCCACGGGCTGTGGGGCCACGCGAGCGGCTGCCAAAGAGGTTTCCAACGAGGCACGGCTTTCCCTCCTGGCTCTTCGGGCGTGGGAGCTGTCGCCAGAGCCGCCGCGTTACCGGAAAATGCTTTGCAGGCTGGTGAGGCGTCGTCATGTGGGCGCTGGTGTCGCCGAGGCTGACGGCCGCCGGAAAGCCCGCAGCCCCACGGGCTGTGGGGCCACGCGAGGGGCTGCCAAAGAGCTTTCCAACGAGGCACGGCTTTCCCTCCTGGCTCTTCGGGCGTGGGAGCTGTCGCCAGAGACGCGGCCCTACCGGAAAATGCTTCGCAGGCTGGCGCGGCGGCGCCACGTGGGCGCCGGTGTCGCCAAGGCTGACGGCTGCCGGAATGCCCGCAGCCCCACGGGCTGTGGGGCCACGCGAGCGGCTGCCAAAGAGCTTTCCAACGAGGCACGGCTTTCCCTCCTGGCTCTTCGGGCGTGGGAGCTGTTGCCAGAGACGCGGCCCTACCGGAAAATGCTTCGCAGGCTGGCGCGGCGGCGCCATGTGGGCGCCAGTGGCGCCGAGGCTGACGGCCGCCGGAAAGCCCGCAGCCCCACGGGCTGTGGGGCCATGCGACCGGCTGCCAAAGAGATTTCCAACGAGGCACGGCTTTCCCTCCTGGCTCTTCGGGCGTGGGAGCTGTCGCCAGAGACGTGGCCCTACCGGAAAATGCTTCGCAGGCTGGCGCGGCGGCGCCACGTGGGCGCAGGTGGCGCCGAGGCTGATGGCTGCCGGAAAGCCCGCAGCCCCACGGGCTGTGGGGCCACGCGAGCGGCTGCCAAAGAGCTTTCCAACGAGGCACGGCTTTCCCTCCTGGCTCTTCGGGCGTGGGAGCTGTCGCCAGAGACGCGGCCCTACCGGAAAATGCTTCGCAGGCTGGCGCGGCGGCGCCATGTGGGCGACAGTGGCGCCGAGGCTGACGGCCGCCGGAAAGCCCGCAGCCCCACGGGCTGTGGGGCCACGCGAGCAGCTGCCAAAGAGCTTTCCAACGAGGCACGGCTTTCCCTCCTGGCTCTTCGGACATGGGAGCTGTCGCCAGAGACGCGGCCCTACCGGAAAATGCTTCGCAGGCTGGCGCGGCGGCGCCATGTGGGCGCAGGTGGCGCCGAGGCTGACGGCCGCCGAAAAGCCCGCAGCCCCACGGGCTGTGGGGCCACGCGAGTGGCTGCCAAAGAGCTTTCCAACGAGGCACAGCTTTCCCTCCTGGCTCTTCGGGCGTGGGAGCTGTCGCCAGAGCCGCGGCCCTACCGGAATATGCTTCGCAGGCTGGCGCGGCGGCGCCATGTGGGCGCCAGTGTCGCCGATGGTGACGGCCGCCGGAAAGCCCGCAGCCCCACGGGCTGTGGGGCCACGCGAGCGGCTGCCAAAGAGATTTCCAACGAGGCACGGCTTTCCCTCCTGGCTCTTCGGGCGTGGGAGCTGTCGCCAGAGACGCGGCCCTACCGGAAAATGCTTCGCAGGCTGGCGCGGCGGCGCCACGTGGGCGCAGGTGGCGCCGAGGCTGACGGCTGCCGGAAAGCCCGCAGCCCCACGGGCTGTGGGGCCACGCGAGCGGCTGCCAAAGAGCTTTCCAACGAGGCACGGCTTTCCCTCCTGGCTCTTCGGGCGTGGGAGCTGTCGCCAGAGACGCGGCCCTACCGGAAAATGCTTCGCAGGCTGGCGCGGCGGCGCCATGTGGGCGACAGTGGCGCCGAGGCTGACGGCCGCCGGAAAGCCCGCAGCCCCACGGGCTGTGGGGCCACGCGAGCAGCTGCCAAAGAGCTTTCCAACGAGGCACGGCTTTCCCTCCTGGCTCTTCGGACATGGGAGCTGTCGCCAGAGACGCGGCCCTACCGGAAAATGCTTCGCAGGCTGGCGCGGCGGCGCCATGTGGGCGCAGGTGGCGCCGAGGCTGACGGCCGCCGGAAAGCCCGCAGCCCCACGGGCTGTGGGGCCACGCGAGTGGCTGCCAAAGAGCTTTCCAACGAGGCACAGCTTTCCCTCCTGGCTCTTCGGGCGTGGGAGCTGTCGCCAGAGCCGCGGCCCCTACCGGAAAACGCTTCGCAGGCTGGCGCGGCGGCGACACGTGGGCGCCGGTGTCACCTAGGCTGACGGCCGCCGAAAAGCCCGCAGCCCCACGGGCTGTGGGGCCACGCGAGCGGCTGCCAAAGAGCTTTCCAAAGAGGCATGGCTTTCCCTCCTGGCTCTTCGGGCGTGGGAGCTGTCGCCAGAGCCGCGGCCCTACCGGAAAATGCTTCGCAGGGTGGCGCGGCGGCGCCACGTGGGCGCAGGTGGCGCCGAGGCTGACGGCCGCCGGAAAGGCCCGCAGCCCCACGGGCTGTGGGGCCACGCGAGCGGCTGCCAAAGAGCTTTCCAACGAGGCACGGCTTTCCCCTCCTGGCTCTTCGGGCGTGGGAGCTGTCGCCAGAGACGCGGCCCTACTGGAAAATGCTTCGCAGGCTGGCGTGGCGGCGCCACGTGGGCACTGGTGTCGCCAAGGCTGACGGCCGCCGAAAAGCCCGCAGCCCCACGGGCTGTGGGGCCACGCGAGCGGCTGCCAAAGAGCTTTCCAACGAGGCACGGCTTTCCCTCCTGGCTCTTCGGGTGTGGGAGCTGTCGCCAGAGCCGCGGCCCTACCGGAAAATGCTTCGCAGGCTGGCGCGGCGGCGACACGTGGGCGCCGGTGTCGCCGAGGCTGACGGCCGCCGGAAAGCCCGCAGCCCCACGGGCTGTGGGGCCACGCGAGCGGCTGCCAAAGAGCTTTCCAACGAGGCATGGCTTTCCCTCCTGGCTCTTCGGGCGTGGGAGCTGTCGCCAGAGACGCGGCCCTACCAGAAAATGCTTCGCAGGCTGGCGCGGCGGCGCCACGTGGGCACCGGTGGCGCCGAGGCTGACGGCCGCCGGAAAGCCCGCAGCCCCACGGGCTGTGGGGCCACGCGAGCGGCTGCCAAAGAGCTTTCCAACGAGGCACGGCTTTCCCTCCTGGCTCTTCGGGCGTGGGAGCTGTCGCCAGAGACGCGGCCCTACCGGAAAATGCTTCGCAGGCTGGCGCGGCGGCGCCACGTGGGCACCAGTGGCGCCGAGGCTGACGGCCGCCGGAAAGCCCGCAGCCCCACGGGCTGTGGGGCCACGCGAGCGGCTGCCAAAGAGCTTTCCAACGAGGCACGGCTTTCCCTCCTGGCTCTTCGGGCGTGGGAGCTGTCGCCAGAGCCGCGGCCCTACCGGAAAATGCTTCGCAGGCTGGCGCGGCGGCGCCATGTGGGCGCCAGTGGCGCCGAGGCTGACGGCCGCCGGAAAGCCCGCAGCCCCACGGGCTGTGGGGCCACGCAAGCGGCTGCCAAAGAGCTTTCCAACGAGGCACGGCTTTCCCTCCTGGCTCTTCGGGCGTGGGAGCTGTCGCCAGAGCCGCGGCCCTACCGGAAAATGCTTTGCAGGCTGGCGCGGCGGCGCCACGTGGGCGCTGGTGTCGCCGAGGCTGACGGCCGCCGGAAAGCCCGCAGCCCCACGGGCTGTGCCACGCGAGCGGCTGACAAAGAGCTTTCCAACGAGGCACGGCTTTCCCTCCTGGCTCTTCGGGCGTGGGAGCTGTCGCCAGAGACGCGGCCCTACCGGAAAATGCTTCGCAGGCTGGCGCGGCGGCGCCACGTGGGCGCCGGTGGCGCCGAGGCTGACGGCCGCCGGAAAGCCCGCAGCCCCACGGGCTGTGGGGCCACGCGAGCGGCTGCCAAAGAGGTTTCCAACGAGGCACGGCTTTCCCTCCTGGCTCTTCGGGCGTGAGAGCTGTCGCCAGAGCCGCGGCCCTACCGGAAAATGCTTCGCAGGCTGGCGCGGCGGCGCCACGTGGGCGCAGGTGGCGCCGAGGCTGACGGCCGCCGGAAAGCCCGCAGCCCCACGGGCTGTGGGGCCACGCGAGCGGCTGCCAAAGAGCTTTCCAACGAGGCACGGATTTCCCTCCCTGCTCTTCGGGCGTGGGAGCTGTCGCCAGAGCCGCGGCCCTACCGGAAAATGCTTCGCAGGCTGGCGCGGCGGCGCCACGTGGGCGCCGGTGTCGCCGAGGCTGACGGCTGCCGGAATGCCCGCAGCCCCAAGGGCTGTGGGGCCACGCGAGCGGCTGCCAAAGAGTTTTCCAACGAGGCACGGCTTTCCCTCCTGGCTCTTCGGGCGTGGGAGCTGTCGCCAGAGCCGCGGCCCTACCGGAAAATGCTTCGCAGGCTGGCGCGGCGGCGCCACGTGGGCGCCGGTGTCGCCAAGGCTGACAGCCGCCGGAAAGCCCGCAGCCCCACGGGCTGTGGGGCCACGTCAGCGGCTGCCAAAGAGCTTTCCAACGAGGCACGGCTTTCCCTCCTGGCTCTTCGGGCGTGGGAGCTGTCGCCAGAGCCGCGGCCCTACCGGAAAATGCTTCGCAGGCTGGTGCGGCAGCGACACGTGGGCGCAGGTGTCGCCGAGGCTGACGGCCGCCGGAAAGCCCGCAGCCCCACGGGCTGTGGGGCCACGCGAGCGGCTGCCAAAGAGCTTTCCAACGAGGAACGGCTTTCCCTCCCTGCTCTTCGGGCGTGGGAGCTGTCGCCAGAGACGCGCCCCTACCAGAAAATGCTTCGCAGGCTGGCGTGGCGGCGCCACGTGGGCGCAGGTGTCGCCGAGGCTGACGGCCGCCGGAAAGCCCGCAGCCCCACGGGCTGTGGGGCAACGCGAGCGGCTGCCAAAGAGCTTTCCAAGGAGGCACAGCTTTCCCTCCTGGCTCTTCGGGCGTGGGAGCTGTTGCCAGAGCCGCGGCCCTACCGGAAAATGCTTCGCAGGCTGGCGCGGCGGCACCACGTGGGCGCCGGTGTCTCGTAGGCTGACGGCCGCCGGAAAGCCCGCAGCCCCACGGGCTGTGGGGCCACGCGAGCGGCTGCCAAAGAGCTTTCCAACGAGGCACGGCTTTCCCTCCTGGCTCTTCGGGCGTGGGAGCTGTCGCCAGAGCCGCGGCCCTACCGGAAAATGCTTCACAGGCTGGCGCGGCGGCGCCACGTGGGCGCCGGTGTCGCCGAGGCTGACGGCTGCCGGAATGCCCGCAGCCCCAAGGGCTGTGGGGCCACGCGAGCGGCTGCCAAAGAGGTTTCCAACGAGGCACGGCTTTCCCTCCTGGCTCTTCGGGCGTGGGAGCTGTCGCCAGAGACGCGGCCCTACCGGAAAATGCTTCGCAGGCTGGCGCGGCGGCGCCACGTGGGCGCCGGTGTCGCCAAGGCTGACAGCCGCCGGAAAGCCCGCAGCCCCACGGGCTGTGGGGCCACGTCAGCGGCTGCCAAAGAGCTTTCCAACGAGGCACGGCTTTCCCTCCTGGCTCTTCGGGCGTGGGAGCTGTCGCCAGAGCCGCGGCCCTACCGGAAAATGCTTCGCAGGCTGGTGCGGCAGCGACACGTGGGCGCAGGTGTCGCCGAGGCTGACGGCCGCCGGAAAGCCCGCAGCCCCACGGGCTGTGGGGCCACGCGAGCGGCTGCCAAAGAGCTTTCCAATGAGGCACGGCTTTCCCTCCTGGCTCTTCGGGCGTGGGAGCTGTCGCCAGAGCCGCGGCCCTACCGGAAAATGCTTCGTAGGATGGCGCGGCGGCGCCACGTGGGCGCAGGTGGCGCCGAGGCTGACGGCCGCCGGAAAGCCCGCAGCCCCACGGGCTGTGGGGCCACGCGAGCGGCTGCCAAAGAGGTTTCCAACGAGGCACGGCTTTCCCTCCTGGCTCTTCGGGCGTGGGAGCTGTCGCCAGAGCCGCCGCGTTACCGGAAAATGCTTTGCAGGCTGGTGAGGCGTCGTCATGTGGGCGCAGGTGTCGCCGAGGCTGACGGCCGCCGGAAAGCCCGCAGCCCCACGGGCTGTGGGGCCACGCGAGGGGCTGCCAAAGAGCTTTCCAACGAGGCACGGCTTTCCCTCCTGGCTCTTCGGGCGTGGGAGCTGTCGCCAGAGACGCGGCCCTACCGGAAAATGCTTCGCAGGCTGGCGCGGCGGCGCCACGTGGGCGCCGGTGTCGCCGAGGCTGACGGCTGCCGGAATGCCCGCAGCCCCACGGGCTGTGGGGCCACGCGAGCGGCTGCCAAAGAGCTTTCCAACGAGGCACGGCTTTCCCTCCTGGCTCTTCGGGCGTGGGAGCTGTTGCCAGAGACGCGGCCCTACCGGAAAATGCTTCGCAGGCTGGAGCGGCGGCGCCATGTGGGCGCCAGTGGCGCCGAGGCTTACGGCCGCCGGAAAGCCCGCAGCCCCACGGGCTGTGGGGCCATGCGACCGGCTGCCAAAGAGCTTTCCAACGAGGCATGGCTTTCCCTCCTGGCTCTTCGGGCGTGGGAGCAGTCGCCAGAGCCGCGGCCCTACCGGAAAATGCTTCGCAGGCTGGCGCGGCGGCACCACGTGGGCGCCGGTGTCGCCGAGGCTGACGGCCGCCGAAAAGCCCGCAGCCCCACGGGCTGTGGGGCCACGCGAGCGGCTGCCAAAGAGCTTTCCAACGAGGCACGGATTTCCCTCCTGGCTCTTCGGGCGTGGGAGCTGTCGCCAGAGCCGCGGCCCTACCGGAAAATGCTTCGCAGGCTGGCGCGGCGGCGCCACGTGGGCGCTGGTGGCGCTGAGGCTGACGGCCGCCGAAAATCCCGCAGCCCCACGGGCTGTGGGGCCACGCGAGCGGCTGCCAAAGAGCTTTCCAACGAGGCACGGCTTTCCCTCCTGGCTCTTCGGGCGTGGGAGCTGTCGCCAGAGACGCGGCCCTACCGGAAAATGCTTCGCAGGCTGGCGCGGCGTCGTCACGTGGGCGCTGGTGTCGCCGAGGCTGACGGCCGCCGGAAAGCCCGCAGCCCCACGGGCTGTGGGGCCACGCAAGCGGCTGCCAAAGAGCTTTCCAACGAGGCACGGCTTTCCCTCCTGGCTCTTCGGGCGTGGGAGCTGTCGCCAGAGACGCGGCCCTACCGGAAAATGCTTCGCAGGCTGCCGCGGCGGCGCCACGTGGGCGCTGGTGGCGCCGAGGCTGACGGCTGCCGGAAAGCCCGCAGCCCCACGGGCTGTGGGGCCACGCGAGCAGCTGCCAAAGAGATTTCCAACGAGGCATGGCTTTCCCTCCTGGCTCTTCGGGCGTGGGAGCTGTCACCAGAGCCGTGGCCCTACTGGAAAATGCTTCGCAGGCTGGCGCGGCGGCGCCACGTGGGCACTGGTGTCGCCGAGGCTGACGGCTGCTGAAAAGCCCGCAGCCCACGGGCTGTGGGGCCACGCGAGCGGCTGCCAAAGAGCTTTCCAACGAGGCACGGCTTTCCCTCCTGGCTCTTCGGGCGTGGGAGCTGTCGCCAGAGACGCAGCCCTACCGGAAAATGCTTCGCAGGCTGGCGCGGCGGCGTCACGTGGGCGCTGGTGTCGCAGAGGCTGACGGCCGCCGGAAAGCGCGCAGCCCCACGGGCTGTGGGGCCACGCGAGCGGCTGCCAAAGAGCTTTCCAACGAGGCACGGCTTTCCCTCCTGCCTCTTCGGGCGTGGGAGCTGTCGCCAGAGACGCGTCCCTACCGGAAAATGCTTCGCAGGCTGGCGCGGCGGCGCCACGTGGGCGCAGGTGTCGCCGAGGCTGACGGCCGCCGGAAAGCCCGCAGCCTCACGGGCTGTGGGGCCACGCGAGCGGCTGCCAAAGAGCTTTCCAACGAGGCACGGCTTTCCCTCCTGGCTCTTCGGGCGTGGGAGCTGTCGCCAGAGACGCGGCCCTACCGGAAAATGCTTTGCAGGCTGGCGCGGTGGCGCCACGTGGGCGCCGGTGTCGCCGAGGCTGACGGCCGCCGGAAAGCCCGCAGCCCCACGGGCTGTGGGGCCACGCGAGCGGCTGCCAAAGAGCTTTCCAACGAGGCACGGCTTTCCCTCCTGGCTCTTCGGGCGTGGGAGCTGTCGCCAGAGCCGCAGCCCTACCGGAAAATGCTTCGCAGGCTGGCGCGGCGGCGCCACGTGGGTGCTGGTGTCGCCGAGGCTGACGGCCGCCGGAAAGCCCGCAGCCCCACGGGCTGTGGGGCCACGCGAGCGGCTGACAAAGAGCTTTCCAACGAGGCACGGCTTTCCCTCCTGGCTCTTCGGGCGTGGGAGCTGTCGCCAGAGCCGCGGCCCTACCGGAAAATGCTTCGCAGGCTGGCGCGGCGGCGCCACGTAGGCGCCAGTGTCGCCTAGGCTGACGGCCGCTGGAAAGCCCGCAGCCCCACGGGCTGTGGGGCCACGCGAGCGGCTGCCAAAGAGCTTTCCAACGAGGCATGGCTTTCCCTCCTGGCTCTTCGGGCGTGGGAGCTGTCGCCAGAGACGCGGCCCTACCGGAAAATGCTTCGCAGGCTGGCGCGGCGGCGCCATGTGGGCGCCAGTGTCGCCGAGGCTGACGGCCGCCGGAAAGCCCGCAGCCCCACGGGCTGTGGGGCCACGCGAGCGGCTGCCAAAGAGCTTTCCAACGAGGCACGGCTTTCCCTCCTGGCTCTTCGGGCGTGGGAGCTGTCGCCAGAGACGCAGCCCTACCGGAAAATGCTTCGCAGGCTGGCGCGGCGGCGACACGTGGGTGCCGGTGTCACCTAGGCTGACGGCCGCCGGAAAGCCCGCAGCCCCACGGGCTGTGGGGCCACGTCAGCGGCTGCCAAAGAGCTTTCCAACGAGGCACGGTTTTCCCTCCTGGCTCTTCGGGCGTGGGAGCTGTCGCCAGAGACGCGGCCCTACCGGAAAATGCTTCGCAGGCTGGCGCGGCGGCGCCACGTGGGTGCAGGTGGCGCCGAGGCTGACGGCTGCCGGAAAGCCCGCAGCCCCACGGGCTGTGGGGCCACGCGAGCGGCTGCCAAAGAGGTTTCCAACGAGGCACGGCTTTCCCTCCTGGCTCTTCGGGCATGGGAGCTGTCGCCAGAGCCGCGGCCCTACCGGAAAATGCTTCGCAGGCTGGCGCGGAGGCGCCACGTGGGCGCCGGTGTCGCCGAGGCTGACGGCCGCCGAAAAGCCCGCAGCCCCACGGGCTGTGGGGCCACGCGAGCGGCTGCCAAAGAGCTTTCCAACGAGGCACGGCTTTCCCTCCTGGCTCTTCGGGCGTGGGAGCTGTCGCCAGAGCCGCGGCCCTACCGGAAAATGCTTCGCAGGCTGGCGCGGCGGCGCCATGTGGGCGCCAGTGGCGCCGAGGCTGACGGCCGCCGGAAAGCCCGCAGCCCCACGGGCTGTGGGGCCACGCGAGCGGCTGCCAAAGAGCTTTCCAACGAGGCACGTCTTTCCCTCCTGGCTCTTCGGGCGTGGGAGCTGTCGCCAGAGCCGCGGCCCTACCGGAAAATGCTTTGCAGGCTGGCGCGGCGGCGCCACGTGGGCGCTGGTGTCGCCGAGGCTGACGGCCGCCGGAAAGCCCGCAGCCCCACGGGCTGTGGGGCCACGCGAGCGGCTGACAAAGAGCTTTCCAACGAGGCACGGCTTTCCCTCCTGGCTCTTCGGGCGTGGGAGCTGTCGCCAGAGACGCGGCCCTACCAGAAAATGCTTCGCAGGCTGGCGCGGCGGCGCCACGTGGGCGCCGGTGGCGCCGAGGCTGACGGCCGCAGGAAACTCCGCAGCCCCACGGGCTGTGGGGCCACGCGAGCGGCTGCCAAAGAGGTTTCCAACGAGGCACGGCTTTCCCTCCTGGCTCTTCGGGCGTGAGAGCTGTCGCCAGAGCCGCGGCCCTACCGGAAAATGCTTCGCAGGCTGGCGCGGCGGCGCCACGTGGGCGCAGGTGGCGCCGAGGCTGACGGCCGCCGGAAAGCCCGCAGCCCCACGGGCTGTGGGGCCACGCGAGCGGCTGCCAAAGAGCTTTCCAACGAGGAACGGCTTTCCCTCCCTGCTCTTCGGGCGTGGGAGCTGTCGCCAGAGACGCGGCCCTACCGGAAAATGCTTCGCAGGCTGGCGTGGCGGCGCCACGTGGGCGCAGGTGTCGCCGAGGCTGACGGCCGCCGGAAAGCCCGCAGCCCCACGGGCTGTGGGGCAACGCGAGCGGCTGCCAAAGAGCTTTCCAAGGAGGCACAGCTTTCCCTCCTGGCTCTTCGGGCGTGGGAGCTGTTGCCAGAGCCGCGGCCCTACCGGAAAATGCTTCGCAGGCTGGCGCGGCGGCACCACGTGGGCGCCGGTGTCTCGTAGGCTGACGGCCGCCGGAAAGCCCGCAGCCCCACGGGCTGTGGGGCCACGCGAGCGGCTGCCAAAGAGATTTCCAACGAGGCACGGCTTTCCCTCCCTGCTCTTCGGGCGTGGGAGCTGTCGCCAGAGACGCGGCCCTACCGGAAAATGCTTCGCAGGCTGGCGCGGCGGCGCCACGTGGGCGCCGGTGTCGCCGAGGCTGACGGCTGCCGGAATGCCCGCAGCCCCAAGGGCTGTGGGGCCACGCGAGCGGCTGCCAAAGAGTTTTCCAACGAGGCACGGCTTTCCCTCCTGGCTCTTCGGGCGTGGGAGCTGTCGCCAGAGCCGCGGCCCTACCGGAAAATGCTTCGCAGGCTGGCGCGGCGGCGCCACGTGGGCGCCGGTGTCGCCAAGGCTGACAGCCGCCGGAAAGCCCACAGCCCCACGGGCTGTGGGGCCACGTCAGCGGCTGCCAAAGAGCTTTCCAACGAGGCACGGCTTTCCCTCCTGGCTCTTCGGGCGTGGGAGCTGTCGCCAGAGCCGCGGCCCTACCGGAAAATGCTTCGCAGGCTGGCGCGGCAGCGACACGGGGGCGCAGGTGTCGCCGAGGCTGACGGCCGCCGGAAAGCCCGCAGCCCCACGGGCTGTGGGGCCACGCGAGCGGCTGCCAAAGAGCTTTCCAATGAGGCACGGCTTTCCCTCCTGGCTCTTCGGGCGTGGGAGCTGTCGCCAGAGCCGCGGCCCTACCGGAAAATGCTTCGTAGGATGGCGCGGCGGCGCCACGTGGGCGCAGGTGGCGCCGAGGCTGACGGCTGCCGGAAAGCCCGCAGCCCCACGGGCTGTGGGGCCACGCGAGCGGCTGCCAAAGAGGTTTCCAACGAGGCACGGCTTTCCCTCCTGGCTCTTCGGGCGTGGGAGCTGTCGCCAGAGCCGCCGCGTTACCGGAAAATGCTTTGCAGGCTGGTGAGGCGTCGTCATGTGGGCGCTGGTGTCGCCGAGGCTGACGGCCGCCGGAAAGCCCGCAGCCCCACGGGCTGTGGGGCCACGCGAGCGGCTGCCAAAGAGCTTTCCAACGAGGCACGGCTTTCCCTCCTGGCTCTTCGGGCGTGGGAGCTGTCGCCAGAGACGCGGCCCTACCGGAAAATGCTTCGCAGGCTGGCGCGGCGGCGCCACGTGGGCGCCGGTGTCGCCGAGGCTGACGGCTGCCGGAATGCCCGCAGCCCCACGGGCTGTGGGGCCACGCAAGCGGCTGCCAAAGAGCTTTCCAACGAGGCACGGCTTTCCCTCCTGGCTCTTCGGGCGTGGGAGCTGTTGCCAGAGACGCGGCCCTACCGGAAAATGCTTCGCAGGCTGGCGCGGCGGCGCCATGTGGGCGCCAGTGGCGCCGAGGCTTACGGCTGCCGGAAAGCCCGCAGCCCCACGGGCTGTGGGGCCATGCGACCGGCTGCCAAAGAGCTTTCCAACGAGGCATGGCTTTCCCTCCTGGCTCTTCGGGCGTGGGAGCTGTCGCCAGAGCCGCGGCCCTACCGGAAAATGCTTCGCAGGCTGGCGCGGCGGCACCACGTGGGCGCCGGTGTTGCCGAGGCTGACGGCCGCCGGAAAGCCCGCAGCCCCACGGGCCGTGGAGCCACGCGAGCGGCTGCCAAAGAGCTTTCCAACGAGGCACGGATTTCCCTCCTGGCTCTTCGGGCGTGGGAGCTGTCGCCAGAGCCGCGGCCCTACCGGAAAATGCTTCGCAGGCTGGCGCGGCGGCGCAACGTGGGCGCTGGTGGCGCTGAGGCTGACGGCCGCCGAAAAGCCCGCAGCCCCACGGGCTGTGGGGCCACGCCAGCGGCTGCCAAAGAGCTTTCCAACGAGGCACGGCTTTCCCTCCTGGCTCTTCGGGCGTGGGAGCTGTCGCCAGAGACGCGGCCCTACCGGAAAATGCTTCGCAGGCTGGCGCGGCGTCGTCACGTGGGCGCTGGTGTCGCCGAGGCTGACGGCCGCCGGAAAGCCCGCAGCCCCACGGGCTGTGGGGCCACGCGAGCGGCTGCCAAAGAGCTTTCCAACGAGGCACGGCTTTCCCTCCTGGCTCTTCGGGCGTGGGAGCTGTCGCCAGAGACGCGGCCCTACCGGAAAACACTTCGCAGGCTGGCGCGGCGGCGCCACGTGGGCGCCGGTGTCGCCGAGGCTGACGGCTGCCGGAATGCCCGCAGCCCCACGGGCTGTGGGGCCACGCGAGCATCTGCCAAAGAGATTTCCAACGAGGCACGGCTTTCCCTCCTGGCTCTTCGGGCATGGGAGCTGTCGCCAGAGACGCGGCCCTACCGGAAAATGCTTCGCAGGCTGCCGCGGCGGCGCCACGTGGGCGCTGGCGGCGCCGAGGCTGACGGCTGCCGGAATGCCCGCAGCCCCACGGGCTGTGTGGCCACGCGAGCAGCTGCCAAAGAGATTTCCAACGAGGCACGGCTTTCCCTCCTGGCTCTTCGGGCGTGGGAGCTGTCACCAGAGCCGTGGCCCTACCGGAAAATGCTTCGCAGGCTGGCGCGGCGGCGCCACGTGGGCACTGGTGTCGCCGAGGCTGACAGCTGCTGAAAAGCCCGCAGCCCACGGGCTGTGGGGCCACGCGAGCGGCTGCCAAAGAGCTTTCCAACGAGGCACGGCTTTCCCTCCTGGCTCTTCGGGCGTGGGAGCTGTCGCCAGAGACGCAGCCCTACCAGAAAATGCTTCGCAGGCTGGCGCGGCGGCGTCACGTGGGCGCTGGTGTCGCCGAGGCTGACGGCCGCCGGAAAGCGCGCAGCCCCACGGGCTGTGGGGCCACGCGAGCGGCTGCCAAAGAGCTTTCCAACGAGGCACGGCTTTCCCTCCTGCCTCTTCGGGCGTGGGAGCTGTCGCCAGAGACGCGTCCCTACCGGAAAATGCTTCGCAGGCTGGCGCGGCGGCGCCACGTGGGCGCAGGTGTCGCCGAGGCTGACGGCCGCCGGAAAGCCCGCAGCCCCACGGGCTGTGGGGCCACGCGAGCGGCTGCCAAAGAGCTTTCCAACGAGGCACGGCTTTCCCTCCTGGCTGTTCGGGCGTGGGAGCTGTCGCCAGAGACGCGGCCCTACCGGAAAATGCTTCGCAGGCTGGCGCGGCGGCGCCACGTGGGCACCAGTGGCACCGAGGCTGACGGCCGCCGGAAAGCCCGCAGCCCCACGGGCTGTGGGGCCACGCGAGCGGCTGCCAAAGAGCTTTCCAACGAGGCACGGCTTTCCCTCCTGGCTCTTCGGGCGTGGGAGCTGTCGCCAGAGACGGGGCCCTACCGGAAAATGCTTCGCAGGCTGGCGCGGCGGCGCCATGTGAGCGCCAGTGGCACCGAGGCTGACGGCCGCCGGAAAGCCCGCAGCCCCACGGGCTGTGGGGCCACGCGAGCAGCTGCCAAAGAGCTTTCCAACGAGGCACGGCTTTCCCTCCTGGCTCTTCGGACATGGGACCTGTCGCCAGAGACGCGGCCCTACCGGAAAATGCTTCGCAGGCTGGCGCAGCGGCGCCACGTGGGCACCGGTGGCGCCGAGGCTGACGGCCGCCGAAAAGCCCGCAGCCCCACGGGCTGTGGGGCCACGCGAGCGGCTGACAAAGAGCTTTCCAACGAGGCACGGCTTTCCCTCCTGGCTCTTCGGGCATGGGAGCTGTCGCCAGAGCCGCGGCCCTACCGGAAAATGCTTCGCAGGCTGGCGTGGCGGCGCCACGTGGGCGCTGGTGGCGCTGAGGCTGACGGCCGCCGAAAAGCCCGCAGCCCCACGGGCTGTGGGGCCACGCGAGCGGCTGCCAAAGAGCTTTCCAACGAGGCACGGCTTTCCCTCCTGGCTCTTCGGGCGTGGGAGCTGTCGCCAGAGACGCGGCCCTACCGGAAAATGCTTCGCAGGCTGGCGTGGCGGCGCCACGTGGGCACCGGTGGCGCCGAGGCTGACGGCCGCCGAAAAGCCCGCAGCCCCACGGGCTGTGGGGCCACGCGAGCGGCTGCCAAAGAGCTTTCCAACGAGGCACGGCTTTCCCTCCTGGCTCTTCGGGCGTGGGAGCTGTCGCCAGAGCCGCGGCCCTACCGGAAAATGCTTCGCAGGCTGGCGCGGCGGCGCCACGTGGGCGCCGGTGGCGCCGAGGCTGACGGCTGCCGGAATGCCCGCAGCCCCACGGGCTGTGGGGCCACGCGAGCAGCTGCCAAAGAGATTTCCAACGAGGCACGGCTTTCCCTCCTGGCTCTTCGGGCATGGGAGCTGTCGCCAGAGATGCGGCCCTACCGGAAAATGCTTTGCAGGCTGGCGCGGCGGCGCCACGTGGGCACCAATGGCGCCGAGGCTGACGGCCGCCGGAAAGCCCGCAGCCCCACGGGCTGTGGGGCCACGCGAGCGGCTGCCAAAGAGCTTTCCAACGAGGCACGGCTTTCCCTCCTGGCTCTTCGGGCGTGGGAGCTGTCGCCAGAGACGCAGCCCTACCGGAAAATGCTTCGCAGGCTGGCGCGGCGGCGTCACGTGGGTGCTGGTGTCGCCGAGGCTGACGGCCGCCAGAAATCCCGCAGCCCCACGGGCTGTGGGGCCACGCGAGCAGCTGCCAAAGAGCTTTCCAACGAGGCACGGCTTTCCCTCCTGGCTCTTCGGGCGTGGGAGCTGTTGCCAGAGACGCGGCCCTACCGGAAAATGCTTCGCAGGCTGGCGCGGCGGCGCCATGTGGGCGCCAGTGGCGCCGAGGCTTACGGCCGCCGGAAAGCCCGCAGCCCCATGGGCTGTGGGGCCATGCGACCGGCTGCCAAAGAGCTTTCCAACGAGGCATGGCTTTCCCTCCTGGCTCTTCGGGCGTGGGAGCTGTCGCCAGAGCCGCGGCCCTACCGGAAAATGCTTCGCAGGCTGGCGCGGCGGCACCACGTGGGCGCCGGTGTCGCCGAGGCTGACGGCCGCCGGAAAGCCCGCAGCCCCACGGGCTGTGGGGCCACGCGAGCGGCTGCCAAAGAGCTTTCCAACGAGGCACGGCTTTCCCTCCTGGCTCTTCGGGCGTGGGAGCTGTCGCCAGAGACGCGGCCCTACCGGAAAATGCTTCGCAGGCTGGCGCGGCGGCGCCACGTGGGCGCAGGTGTCGCCGAGGCTGACGGCCGCCGGAAAGCCCGCAGCCCCACGGGCTGTGGGGCCACGCGAGCGGCTGCCAAAGAGCTTTCCAACGAGGCACGGCTTTCCCTCCTGGCTCTTCGGACGTGGGAGCTGTCGCCAGAGCCGCGGCCCTACCGGAAAATGCTTCGCAGGCTGGCGCGGCGGCGCCATGTGGGCGCCAGTGGCGCCGAGGCTGACGGCCGCCGGAAAGCCCGCAGCCCCACGGGCTGTGGGGCCACGCGAGCGGCTGCCAAAGAGCTTTCCAACGAGGCACGGCTTTCCCTCCTGGCTCTTCGGACGTGGGAGCTGTCGCCAGAGCCGCGGCCCTACCGGAAAATGCTTCGCAGGCTGGCGCGGCGGCGCCACGTGGGCGCCAGTGTCGCCGAGGCTGACGGCCGCCGGAAAGCCCGCAGCCCCACGGGCTGTGGGGCCACGCCAGCGGCTGCCAAAGAGCTTTCCAATGAGGCACGGCTTTCCCTCCTGGCTCTTCGGGCGTGGGAGCTGTCGCCAGAGCCGCCGCCCTACCGGAAAATGCTTTGCAGGCTGGTGAGGCGTCGTCATGTGGGCGCTGGTGTCACCTAGGCTGACGGCCGCCGGAAAGCCCGCAGCCCCACGGGCTGTGGGGCCACGCGAGCGGCTGCCAAAGAGCTTTCCAACGAGGCACGGCTTTCCCTCCTGGCTGTTCGGGCGTGGGAGCTGTCGCCAGAGACGTGGCCCTACCGGAAAATGCTTCGCAGGCTGGCGCGGCGGTGCCACGTGGGCGCTGGTGTCGCCGAGGCTGACGGCCGCCGGAATGCCCGCAGCCCCACGGGCTGTGGGGCCACGCGAGCAGCTGCCAAAGAGCTTTCCAACGAGGCACGGCTTTCCCTCCTGGCTCTTCGGGCGTGGGAGCTGTCGCCAGAGCCGCGGCCCTACCGGAAAATGCTTCGCAGGCTGGCGCGGCGGCGCCACGTGGGCACCGGTGGCGCCAAGGCTGACGGCCGCCGAAAAGCCCGCAGCCCCACGGGCTGTGGGGCCACGCGAGCGGCTGCCAAAGAGCTTTCCAACGAGGCACGGCTTTCCCTCCTGGCTCTTCGGGCGTGGGAGCTGTCGCCAGAGACGCGGCCCTACCGGAAAATGCTTTGCAGGCTGGCGCGGCCGCGCCACGTGGGCGCCGGTGTCGCCGAGGCTGACGGCCGCCGGAAAGCCCGCAGCCCCACGGGCTGTGGGGCCACGCCAGCGGCTGCCAAAGAGCTTTCCAACGAGGCACGGCTTTCCCTCCTGGCTCTTCGGGCGTGGGAGCTGTCGCCAGAGACGCGGCCCTACCGGAAAATGCTTCGCAGGCTGGTGCGGCGGCGCCACGTGGGCGCTGGTGGCGCTGAGGCTGACTGCCGCCGAAAAGCCCGCAGCCCCACGGGCTGTGTGGCCACGCGAGCAGCTGCCAAAGAGATTTCCAACGAGGCACGGCTTTCCCTCCTGGCTCTTCGGGCGTGGGAGCTGTCACCAGAGCCGTGGCCCTACTGGAAAATGCTTCGCAGGCTGGCGCGGCGGCGCCACGTGGACACTGGTGTCGCCGAGGCTGACAGCTGCTGAAAAGCCCGCAGCCCACGGGCTGTGGGGCCACGCGAGCGGCTGCCAAAGAGCTTTCCAACGAGGCACGGCTTTCCCTCCTGGCTCTTCGGGCGTGGGAGCTGTCGCCAGAGACGCAGCCCTACCAGAAAATGCTTCGCAGGCTGGCGCGGCGGCGTCACGTGGGCGCTGGTGTCGCCGAGGCTGACGGCCGCCGGAAAGCGCGCAGCCCCACGGGCTGTGGGGCCACGCGAGCGGCTGCCAAAGAGCTTTCCAACGAGGCACGGCTTTCCCTCCTGCCTCTTCGGGCGTGGGAGCTGTCGCCAGAGACGCATCCCTACCGGAAAATGCTTCGCAGGCTGGCGCGGCGGCGCCACGTGGGCGCAGGTGTCGCCGAGGCTGACGGCCGCCGGAAAGCCCGCAGCCCCACGGGCTGTGGGGCCACGCGAGCGGCTGCCAAAGAGCTTTCCAACGAGGCACGGCTTTCCCTCCTGGCTGTTCGGGCGTGGGAGCTGTCGCCAGAGACGCGGCCCTACCTGAAAATGCTTCGCAGGCTGGCGCGGCGGCGCCACGTGGGCACCGGTGGCGCCGAGGCTGACGGCCGCCGGAAAGCCCGCAGCCCCACGGGCTGTGGGGCCACGCGAGCGGCTGCCAAAGAGCTTTCCAACGAGGCACGGCTTTCCCTCCTGGCTCTTCGGGCGTGGGAGCTGTCGCCAGAGACGCGGCCCTACCGGAAAATGCTTCGCAGGCTGGCGCGGCGGCGCCACGTGGGCGCAGGTGTCGCCGAGGCTGACGGCCGCCGGAAAGCCCGCAGCCCCACGGGCTGTGGGGCCACGCGAGCGGCTGCCAAAGAGCTTTCCAACGAGGCACGGCTTTCCCCTCCTGGCTCTTCGGGCGTGGGAGCTGTCGCCAGAGACGCGGCCCTACCGGAAAATGCTTCGCAGGCTGGCGCGGCGGCGCCACGTGGGCGCAGGTGTCGCCGAGGCTGACGGCCGCCGGAAAGCCCGCAGCCCCACGGGCTGTGGGGCCACGCGAGCGGCTGCCAAAGAGCTTTCCAACGAGGCACGGCTTTCCCTCCTGGCTCTTCGGGCGTGGGAGCTGTCGCCAGAGACGCGGCCCTACCGGAAAATGCTTCGCAGGCCTGGCGCGGCGGCGCCATGTGAGTGCCAGTGCCGCCGAGGCTGACGGCCGCCGGAAAGCCCGCAGCCCCACGGGCTGTGGGGCCACGCGAGCGGCTGACAAAGAGCTTTCCAACGAGGCATGGCTTTCCCTCCTGGCTCTTCGGGCGTGGGAGCTGTCGCCAGAGACGCGGCCCTACCGGAAAATGCTTCGCAGGCTGGCGCGGCGGCGCCATGTGGGCGCCAGTGGCGCCGAGGCTGACGGCCGCCGGAAAGCCCGCAGCCCCACGGGCTGTGGGGCCACGCGAGTGGCTGCCAAAGAGCTTTCCAAGGAGGCACAGCTTTCCCTCCTGGCTCTTCGGGCGTGGGAGCTGTCGCCAGAGACGCAGCCCTACCGGAAAATGCTTCGCAGGCTGGCGCGGCGGCGACACGTGGGCGCCGGTGTCACCTAGGCTGACGGCCGCCGGAAATCCCGCAGCCCCACGGGCTGTGGGGCCACGCGAGCGGCTGCCAAAGAGCTTTCCAACGAGGCACGGTTTTCCCTCCTGGCTCTTCGGGCGTGGGAGCTGTCGCCAGGGACGCGGCCCTACCGGAAAATGCTTCGCAGGCTGGCGCGGCGGCGACACGTGGGCGCCGGTGTCACCTAGGCTGACGGCCGCCGGAAAGCCCGCAGCCCCACGGGCTGTGTGGCCACGCGAGCAGCTGCCAAAGAGATTTCCAACGAGGCACGGCTTTCCCTCCTGGCTCTTCGGGCGTGGGAGCTGTCACCAGAGCCGTGGCCCTACTGGAAAATGCTTCGCAGGCTGGCGCGGCGGCGCCACGTGGACACTGGTGTCGCCGAGGCTGACAGCTGCTGAAAAGCCCGCAGCCCACGGGCTGTGGGGCCCACGCGAGCGGCTGCCAAATAGCTTTCCAACGAGGCACGGCCTTTCCCTCCTGGCTCTTCGGGCGTGGGAGCTGTCGCCAGAGACGCAGCCCTACCAGAAAATGCTTCGCAGGCTGGCGCGGCGGCGTCACGTGGGCACTGGTGTCGCCGAGGCTGACGGCCGCCGGAAAGCGCGCAGCCCCACGGGCTGTGGGGCCACGCGAGCGGCTGCCAAAGAGCTTTCCAACGAGGCACGGCTTTCCCTCCTGCCTCTTCGGGCGTGGGAGCTGTCGCCAGAGACGCGTCCCTACCGGAAAATGCTTCGCAGGCTGGCGCGGCGGCGCCACGTGGGCGCAGGTGTCGCCGAGGCTGACGGCCGCCGGAAAGCCCGCAGCCCCACGGGCTGTGGGGCCACGCGAGCGGCTGCCAAAGAGCTTTCCAACGAGGCAACGGCTTTCCCTCCTGGCTGTTCGGGCGTGGGAGCTGTCGCCAGAGACGCGGGCCCCTACCTGAAAATGCTTCGCAGGCTGGCGCGGCGGCGCCACGTGGGCACCAGTGGCACCGAGGCTGACGGCCGCCGGAAAGCCCGCAGCCCCACGGGCTGTGGGGCCACGCGAGCGGGCTGCCAAAGAGCTTTCCAACGAGGCACGGCTTTCCCTCCTGGCTCTTCGGGCGTGGGAGCTGTCGCCAGAGACGCGGCCCTACCGGAAAATGCTTCGCAGGCTGGCGCGGCGGCGCCATGTGAGCGCCAGTGGCACCGAGGCTGACGGCCGCCGGAAAGCCCGCAGCCCCACGGGCTGTGGGGCCGACGCGAGCAGCTGCCAAAGAGCTTTCCAACGAGGCACGGCTTTCCCTCCTGGCTCTTCGGACATGGGACCTGTCGCCAGAGACGCGGCCCTACCGGAAAATGCTTCGCAGGCTGGCGCAGCGGCGCACGTGGGCACCGGTGGCGCCGAGGCTGACGGCCGCCGAAAAGCCCGCAGCCCCACGGGCTGTGGGGCCACGCGAGCGGCTGACAAAGAGCTTTCCAACGAGGCACGGCTTTCCCTCCTGGCTCTTCGGGCGTGGGAGCTGTCGCCAGAGCCGCGGCCCTACCGGAAAATGCTTCGCAGGCTGGCGTGGCGGCGCCACGTGGGCGCTGGTGGCGCTGAGGCTGACGGCCGCCGAAAAGCCCGCAGCCCCACGGGCTGTGGGGCCACGCGAGCGGCTGCCAAAGAGCTTTCCAACGAGGCACGGCTTTCCCTCCTGGCTCTTCGGGCGGTGGGAGCTGTCGCCAGAGACGCGGCCCTACCGGAAAATGCTTCGCAGGCTGGCGCGGCGTTGTCACGTGGGCGCTGGTGTCGCCGAGGCTGACGGCCGCCGGAAAGCCCGCAGCCCCACGGGCTGTGGGGCCACGCAAGCGGCTGCCAAAGAGCTTTCCAACGAGGCACGGCTTTCCCTCCTGGCTGTTCGGGCGTGGGAGCTGTCGCCAGAGACGCGGCCCTACCGGAAAATGCTTCGCAGGCTGGCGTGGCGGCGCCACGTGGGCACCGGTGGCGCCGAGGCTGACGGCCGCCGAAAAGCCCGCAGCCCCACGGGCTGTGGGCCACGCGAGCGGCTGCCAAAGAGCTTTCCAACGAGGCACGGCTTTCCCTCCTGGCTCTTCGGGCGTGGGAGCTGTCGCCAGAGCCGCGGCCCTACCGGAAAATGCTTCGCAGGCTGGCGCGGCGGCGCCACGTGGGCGCCGGTGGCGCCGAGGCTGACGGCTGCCGGAATGCCCGCAGCCCCACGGGCTGTGGGGCCACGCGAGCAGCTGCCAAAGAGATTTCCAACGAGGCACGGCTTTCCCTCCTGGCTCTTCGGCATGGGAGCTGTCGCCAGAGATGCGGCCCTACCGGAAAATGCTTTGCAGGCTGGCGCGGCGGCGCCACGTGGGCACCAATGGCGCCGAGGCTGACGGCCGCCGGAAAGCCCGCAGCCCCACGGGCTGTGGGGCCACGCGAGCGGCTGCCAAAGAGCTTTCCAACGAGGCATGGCTTTCCCTCCTGGCTCTTCGGGCGTGGGAGCTGTCGCCAGAGCCGCGGCCCTACCGGAAAATGCTTCGCAGGCTGGCGCGGCGGCACCACGTGGGCGCCGGTGTCGCCGAGGCTGACGGCCGCCGGGAAAGCCCGCAGCCCCACGGGCTGTGGGGCCACGCGAGCGGCTGCCAAAGAGCTTTCCAACGAGGCACGGCTTTCCCTCCTGGCTCTTCGGGCGTGGGAGCTGTCGCCAGGGACGCGGCCCTACCGGAAAATGCTTCGCAGGCTGGCGCGGCGGCGACACGTGGGCGCCGGTGTCACCTAGGCTGACGGCCGCCGGAAAGCCCGCAGCCCCACGGGCTGTGTGGCCACGCGAGCAGCTGCCAAAGAGCTTTCCAACGAGGCACGGCTTTCCCTCCTGGCTCTTCGGGCGTGGGAGCTGTCACCAGAGCCGTGGCCCTACTGGAAAATGCTTCGCAGGCTGGCGCGGCGGCGCCACGTGGACACTGGTGTCGCCGAGGCTGACAGCTGCTGAAAAGCCCGCAGCCCACGGGCTGTGGGGCCACGCGAGCGGGCTGCCAAAGAGCTTTCCAACGAGGCACGGCTTTCCCTCCTGGCTCTTCGGGCGTGGGAGCTGTCGCCAGAGACGCAGCCCTACCAGAAAATGCTTCGCAGGCTGGCGCGGCGGCGTCACGTGGGCGCTGGTGTCGCCGAGGCTGACGGCCGCCGGAAAGCGCGCAGCCCCACGGGCTGTGGGGCCACGCGAGCGGGCTGCCAAAGAGCTTTCCAACGAGGCACGGCTTTCCCTCCTGCCTCTTCGGGCGTGGGAGCTGTCGCCAGAGACGCGTCCCTACCGGAAAATGCTTCGCAGGCTGGCGCGGCGGCGCCACGTGGGCGCAGGTGTCGCCGAGGCTGACGGCCGCCGGAAAGCCCGCAGCCCCACGGGCTGTGGGGCCACGCGAGCGGCTGCCAAAGAGCTTTCCAACGAGGCACGGCTTTCCCTCCTGGCTCTTCGGGCGTGGGAGCTGTCGCCAGAGACGCGGCCCTACCGGAAAATGCTTCGCAGGCTGGCGCGGCGGCGCCATGTGAGCGCCAGTGGCACCGAGGCTGACGGCCGCCGGAAAGCCCGCAGCCCCACGGGCTGTGGGGCCACGCGAGCAGCTGCCAAAGAGCTTTCCAACGAGGCACGGCTTTCCCTCCTGGCTCTTCGGACATGGGACCTGTCGCCAGAGACGCGGCCCTACCGGAAAATGCTTCGCAGGCTGGCGCAGCGGCGCCACGTGGGCACCGGTGGCGCCGAGGCTGACGGCCGCCGAAAAGCCCGCAGCCCCACGGGCTGTGGGGCCACGCGAGCGGCTGACAAAGAGCTTTCCAACGAGGCACGGCTTTCCCTCCTGGCTCTTCGGGCGTGGGAGCTGTCGCCAGAGCCGCGGCCCTACCGGAAAATGCTTCGCAGGCTGGCGTGGCGGCGCCACGTGGGCGCTGGTGGCGCTGAGGCTGACGGCCGCCGAAAAGCCCGCAGCCCCACGGGCTGTGGGGCCACGCGAGCGGCTGCCAAAGAGCTTTCAACGAGGCACGGCTTTCCCTCCTGGCTCTTCGGGCGTGGGAGCTGTCGCCAGAGACGCGGCCCTACCGGAAAATGCTTCGCAGGCTGGCGCGGCGTTGTCACGTGGGCGCTGGTGTCGCCGAGGCTGACGGCCGCCGGAAAGCCCGCAGCCCCACGGGCTGTGGGGCCACGCAAGCGGCTGCCAAAGAGCTTTCCAACGAGGCACGGCTTTCCCTCCTGGCTGTTCGGGCGTGGGAGCTGTCGCCAGAGACGCGGCCCTACCGGAAAATGCTTCGCAGGCTGGCGTGGCGGCGCCACGTGGGCACCGGTGGCGCCGAGGCTGACGGCCGCCGAAAAGCCCGCAGCCCCACGGGCTGTGGGGCCACGCGAGCGGCTGCCAAAGAGCTTTCCAACGAGGCACGGCTTTCCCTCCTGGCTCTTCGGGCGTGGGAGCTGTCGCCAGAGCCGCGGCCCTACCGGAAAATGCTTCGCAGGCTGGCGCGGCGGCGCCACGTGGGCGCCGGTGGCGCCGAGGCTGACGGCTGCCGGAATGCCCGCAGCCCCACGGGCTGTGGGGCCACGCGAGCAGCTGCCAAAGAGATTTCCAACGAGGCACGGCTTTCCCTCCTGGCTCTTCGGGCATGGGAGCTGTCGCCAGAGATGCGGCCCTACCGGAAAATGCTTTGCAGGCTGGCGCGGCGGCACCACGTGGGCACCAATGGCGCCGAGGCTGACGGCCGCCGGAAAGCCCGCAGCCCCACGGGCTGTGGGGCCACGCGAGCGGCTGCCAAAGAGCTTTCCAACGAGGCACTGGCTTTCCCTCCTGGCTCTTCGGGCGTGGGAGCTGTCGCCAGAGACGCAGCCCTACCGGAAAATGCTTCGCAGGCTGGCGCGGCGGCGTCACGTGGGTGCTGGTGTCGCCGAGGCTGACGGCCGCCAGAAATCCCGCAGCCCCACGGGCCTGTGGGGCCACGCGAGCAGCTGCCAAAGAGCTTTCCAACGAGGCACGGCTTTCCCTCCTGGCTCTTCGGGCGTGGGAGCTGTTGCCAGAGACGCGGCCCTACCGGAAAATGCTTCGCAGGCTGGCGCGGCGGCGCCATGTGGGCGCCAGTGGCGCCGAGGCTTACGGCCGCCGGAAAGCCCGCAGCCCCATGGGCTGTGGGGCCATGCGACCGGCTGCCAAAGAGCTTTCCAACGAGGCATGGCTTTCCCTCCTGGCTCTTCGGGCGTGGGAGCTGTCGCCAGAGCCGCGGCCCTACCGGAAAATGCTTCGCAGGCTGGCGCGGCGGCACCACGTGGGCGCCGGTGTCGCCGAGGCTGACGGCCGCCGGAAAGCCCGCAGCCCCACGGGCTGTGGGGCCACGCGAGCGGCTGCCAAAGAGCTTTCCAACGAGGCACGGCTTTCCCTCCTGGCTCTTCGGGCGTGGAGCTGTCGCCAGAGACGCGGCCCTACCGGAAAATGCTTCGCAGGCTGGCGCGGCGGCGCCACGTGGGCGCAGGTGTCGCCGAGGCTGACGGCCGCCGGAAAGCCCGCAGCCCCACGGGCTGTGGGGCCACGCGAGCGGCTGCCAAAGAGCTTTCCAACGAGGCACGGCTTTCCCTCCTGGCTCTTCGGACGTGGGAGCTGTCGCCAGAGCC